>NC_056749.1:599016601-599268180 GCF_019279795.1 Protopterus annectens
GGGAAAGTGGGTTGGGAGGCAAAGATCCACTAATGGAGTCCCCCCAATCCTGCGTAATTTGCAGTAAGATTTCCTTGTGGAGCTGACATTCGTGGGGGTTCAGAAAGTTCTGCTCAAGGGGTCTGCCAGTGTGTTGCTGACCCCTGGTAGGCATTGGGCAATTAGGTGTAGACCCAATGGAGGTGGCCGTAAGCCAAATGTTCATGGCTAACCTGCACAGGGGATAAGAGTCTGCCCCCCCCGTGTTATACCACATCACTGTAGTGTTATCGGATTTTACAATGAGAACCTCTGGCCTGAGATGGGGTTTGAAGGATGTCAGAGCCTTTTGCAATGCCATTATTTCTTTATGATTGATGTGCAAGTGATGTTGCTGGGCATCCCAAAGGCCTTGGGTGCACCTGCCTGCTAGGTGAGTGCCTCAAGCAATGTCTGAGGTGTCGGTGGTCATGGTCTGGCAGGAAAGGTGGAGGATGAAGAAAGGCCCTTGTTCACGGCATAGGCCTCTACCCACCAGAGAAACTTGGCCCATACACATGGGATCAGAGGGAGGTCTCAGAGGACTGAGTGTGCTGACACCAAAGGTTCTTTAGATACTACTGAAGCTCTCATGTGAAGCCAGGCAAGAGGAATGCGAAGGATGCAAGATGCCATGTATCCCAAGATCTGCAGGAACTTCCTCGCAGTGAGGTGACTTCTGGAAGCCAGCAGAGTACAGTAGAGAGACAGGAAGCTCTACTTTTCTGGGGATAGGAAGGCCATTTGTGATGCTTTGTCTAGCACAGCTGCAAAGAAAATGATCTTCCATGTGGGGTTTTGTTCTGATTTCTTCTCGATGGTGAACCCTACGAAAGTTAGTGATTTGACAAAGCAAAGGTCCTGGAGCATCTTTTCTTTGCACTTTGCCTGAATGAGGCAGTAATCCAGGTAAGGGTAAATCTGTATACTTCTGTCTGCAGAATGCCAAGGCCAATCATATGGTTAACACTATGGGAGCAGTACACAAGCCAAAGGCAGCACAGAGTACTAAAAGTGTTGACAGTCTGCTCTAAAGTGCAGGAATTTTCTGCATGATTCCCTGATGGGGATGTGGAGGTAAGCATCTTTTAGGTCTACGGTCACTAGCCAGGCACTTTTTGTAGGCATAGGCAGCAGCTGCTGCAAAGTTAGCATTTTGAATTGTATATATCCATGAGGGGGTGCCAAGTGCCCTCTTTTTTGGCAACAAGGAAAAATCCGAAATAAAAACCTTTGCCTGTTTGATCTGGGGGGAACAGGTTCTACTGCCCCCTAGGATATGAGGGTTTGAACCAGTTTCAGTGCCTCTGCCCACTGATTTGGAGATAAGACTGGGTACACTCTTGGAATTAGGAGTTCGCTGAAAGAATTTGTATCCCTGAGAAATTATCTTTAAGACCCATTGGTCCTTTGTTACAAAAAGCAAATAGTCTTTGAAGAGGGAGAGCCTTCCTCCTAGTTTTTGATGAGTGAAGAAAGGGCGGGGGGAGGGAAAACATTACGTTTGCCACAGAAGGTTGGCTAAGAACTCCCTATCTTAAAGATGGAAGTGGTCCATTGTTAGCTTCTTTGCTGGCACTGGGCTAGGGGTATGGATGGCCTGTCCCTGATAGGAGATATGGCCAAGGTAAGCCCAAGTGCAGGGAAGGCCCAGTGCTTAAAGGCAAGTTCCTGCTGAATCTGGGAGGTATAACTTGAAACAAATATTTTACTGTTTGCATAGATTTTGCTTTGTCTTCAATCTTTTTAAGCACCTCTGCGGCTTTTTCCCCCCAAACAGGTGCTCCTTATCTAGGGGTGCATCAATAAGTTTAGACTGGACATGATCAGGGAAAGGTTATTCATTCAGCCCTGAACGTCTCCTAATAGATCCTGTCACTGCTGCCCTGCTAGAGGCTTCCAGGGAGTCATATCCACATTGTAGAGTGTTTGTCCACTTGACAAGCAGAGTGCAGGAAATCTGCTAACTCTTTTGAATTGGCACAGTCAGGAGAGGTAGCAATCTTCTGTTTTAATTGCTCCAAAGTATGGCTTGATATTTTAACATATGTAACTGACAATTGAGTGCTCTGATAGCCAAGTTTGCAGAGGGGTATACTTTCTTACCCCATCTGTCCAGAGCTCTGGAGTCTGTCAGATAGAAAAGGATTCTTTGCAGAACTAGTCTTAGCTCCTTTGGCTCCCTGTATAATGACCTCATGGTCTGCAGCAGTATTTCAGTGCAGGTATTTGTGAGAATATGGTACTCTGCAGTACCTGCAAACAACCATCCGCAAGGATGGCATGCAGGGTCAAGCCAACAACGTAAACCACCAACGACCAGCAGAAAACGATAGTGAACACGCAGTAATGAAGAAATAATGATTATTTATTTATAATTCCTTCAAATCCAGACCGGTTTCGGCTATTCAGCCTTTATCAATGAATACAATAAAGTTTTTTTGAATGAAATGAAGCAGCCTGCATTTATACTAGTCTCCGATTACCTGGAAGCAATATTACAGCACCACCCAGTGGCTGGAGTAACAAAGTGCATGTTCCATTTTTGATTAAAGCATATGACCAGTGACATAAAAATGCCAGAGGTGTAGATATTAAGTCATATTTTTAAAGATAAAAATCAAAGCTCTGGAAGTAAGCCATTATATGACATACATATTTCAAGGTAATAGACCAATACCAGTCACTATTTGTGAATGCATATCAGTGTAAAAAAGCAGAAAATATATACCACTAGTATATATATATTTTGAAGAGTGATAACCACAAGTTCAAAAGAACTGAATAATAATGAACCAAGTACTGATCATATAATATATTATAAAATAAGGCAAAAAGAGTATAGTGGCCTCATTCTCAGCTATATTATAGATTATAATAAATTGAAATAATATGCTTGTAGATAATACAAGTTCAACATATACGAATACCAAACCATACATATACATATTTGTATCCTGAACAATTTTTTATCATGCTTTATAGAGTATAATGAGCATTGGTAGGCCTAACCACCATTGAATGGTTCGTACTAATTCTTAATCTATATGAATGTTTGTTGTAACCATGATAATGAAATCCTCCAGTGTTCAGTGAAACTCACAGATGGTCATTCAGACCGGGGGGGGAATAAACATCCAAGGGTGGTTATCCAATATTGTTCCTTGTGGTTTAAAATGGTGTGCCAACCCTGTTGGTTGTTCCCATCTCCCTGAATTTTGTCAATGATCATGAACATAAACTGGGCATTGGTGTTAAGAGTGTATTCACTGTTGTAGTCCTGGTTAACCTCCCTCCAGCCCCTTGACAGAATGTCCATGGATTGTTTGCTAATGCATGCCATATCTGAATGCAAAGAGGGAACACAAACAGTCTACTAAAGAGCTCTACGGCAAATGGTTCTCATATTAAAGAGGGCACAGAACCAGCAAAGTACAGTTGTGTACCTACCATAAATGTAGATGTTAGAGTGCATTCACTGTTGCAGTCATTACTCTTGGGTTATCCTGCTGGCAGGCTACCCTCAGTCGGCCAGAATTCCAAAGTCTAGATCCAGCATCTGTTGCTGTCGCCTCTTCCCTGACGTCAGTGCGCCAGGGGTATAAAAGATGCAGCAGACACCATTTTCTTCAGTTTTTCTTGCCCCAGATGTCAGGTGCCCCCAAATTGGTAGGCTATAAAAAATATGCCAATAAAAATTGCATGCACAAAAACAACATTTTCTTTATCTACAAGCAAATACGCCAATTAGGTTGTACAGGATAGAGAAGTGCAGATAAGTCCAGGCAAAGAGAAGGGGGATGGTGGGTGGGTAACCTGGACTGCAAACGTGAATACACTAACATCTACATTTATGGTAGGTACACAACTGTACTAGGTTAGTGTTTCACTGTTGCAGTCATTACTCTTGGGTTGAATCCCAAAGCTGACTATGGGTGGCTGGGCTAAATAGGATTAGGACAGGCTATGAGGCCCTGCAGAACTGCAGTAACAAAGCCTGCTCTGGTTTTAAGAGTAAAGAGGCAAGTGGTAGTGCTTTGTGAAAGTGTGCACTGAACTCTAAGTTGCAGCCTCTAAGATATCTTTGGTTGGTACTCCTCTGAGGAAGGCTACTGAAGTGGCTGCTGCTCTGGTGGAATGAGGTCTAATGCCCTTGGGCACGGCTTTGCCATGTTGAAAATAGCAGAAATGGATACAATGGCCTATTCATTTAGAAATAGTCTGTTTTGAGAGCCTTTCCTTGTGATCCTGTAGCATACGAGACAAAGTTGCTCAGTCTTTCTGAAAGCTTTAGTTCTGTCCACGTAGAAGCGTAACTGCCCATGTATGTCCAAAGAATACAGAAGTTTCTCACCCTTGTTCTGTGGATTTGGATAAAAGGTAGGCAAACTGACTAGTTTGGTTGAGAGCCACACTGGATACCACCTTTAGGCATAAATGTAGGGTTTGTCCTCTGAGAAACCCTGTCTGGATGAAAAATTATAAAAGGTTCCACAGCCACGAGTGTTTGTAACTCCAAGACTCGCCTTGCAGAGGTTATTGCTAGGAGTAGAGCTGTTTTCCAGGATAAGAATTTTATATCTGCTGTTGATGCTGGCTCGAAAGGAGGCAGTGTGAGTTTTTCCAAAACATAATTGAGGTCCCAGGCCGGAATTGGTGCTCTCCTTGGAGGCCTAATGGTTTTGGCCTCTCTGAGGTACTGCCTTATTAAAGGATGAAAAAAGATAGGTGGTACCGTATTGTAATGGGCTGAAATGGTAGAGGCATGAATCTTAATTGATGAGAAGGAAAGGCCTTTGTTCAACATCTGAGGGATATTTGTTACACACGTGTCAATGCCTTGTTCCTGGTTCCAAGCACAGAATCTCTTCCATGTTTCTCCATAAGATTTTCTGGTACTGGGCCTCCTGGCCTCCAAGATAACATCCATAACAGCTTTTGAAAGAGGAGTATTCTGAATGGCTACATTATCCGCCATGCTGCTAGACTTAAGGTCCTGAGGTGGCTGTGCAGGATTTGATTTTGTTGGGTCAGCAAGTGAGAGGTTTGTGGCAATATCCATGCTGGACCTTGAGACAAGCTCTTTAGGACTGGGTACCAGTGCTGGCGTGGCCAGTCTGGTGCAATCAGTATCATTTTTGGCTTCTTTTGTCTGACCTTCAGGAGTACCCTGGGAAGGAGAGGCAGTGGAGGAAAGGCATATACTGTTAGATTTTTCCAACTAAAGGATAGGGTGTCCACTTTCCATGCTTGCTGTGATAAATCCTTGTGCAAAATCTCTGCAATTGGCAGTTGAGGGGAGGCAAATAAATCTATGTCTGGGCATCCCCATTTCCTTATTATCATGCTGAAGACATGTAGATCCAGTTTCCATTCGTGGGGATCCATGAGGTTTCTGCTTAGTTCGTCTGCCAGAGTGTTTGTTTTTCCTGGCAGGAACTTGTGCTTGCAGGTGAACTTGAAAAGCCAGTGCTGTGTCCCATAAGGTCATTGCTGTCTGCAGAGGGGGTAGGAATGTGTACCTCCCTGCTTGTTTATGTACCACATGACCGTAGTATTGCCTGTCTATCAATAGTTGTCCTGGATGAAGCAGGTTCTTGAAAGTTGTCAGGGCAATTTGAACAGCTAGCATCTCTTTTTTGATTGATGTGAAGATGCTTCTGGTTTGCAGCCATGTGCCCTGAATACATTTTCCTGCCATATGGGCCCCCCAGGCATAATCTGATGCATCCGTTGTCAGTGTCTGGCTGTAGGTAAACTGAATGGCAGACCTTTGTTGTGGTGACAGGCTTCCGCCCACCATCGAAACTCCTGTTGTAGGTAGGGAATGAGTGCAATTACTGTCTCCAGGCTGTGGCAATGCTGAGTCCAAACACTTTTTAGATACCATTGTAGTTTTCTCAAATGTAGTCTGGCATATGGAATTAGTAGAATGCAGGATGCCATGAAACCCAGGGCCTGCAGGATTTTCCTTGCAGATTAGTGGGTTTTTGTTGCCATTTTCTTTAAGTGAGAAGTCAGATGCTTTTGTTTGTCTGGCATGAGATAAGCCATCTGGGCAGTTGTATTTAAGCTTGCACCCAGGAATATTATCTCAAGAGGGCACTAGTTTTGATTTCTTTTCGTTTACTGTGTACCCTAGGCCAGTTAGTAATCTTTTTACAAACGCCAGATGCTCTAGAAGAATGGCTTTGCTATCTGCTTGAATTAGGCAGTCCAAGTAGGGATATATTTGAATTCCTCTGTCTGCGAAACGCAATTACTGGTGCCAGGCATTTTGTGAAGACCCTGGGTGCAGTAGACAAGCCAAAGGGCAGTGCAGAGAATTGGTAGTGCATTGAGCCAGCTATGAAGCGGAGATATCTTCTGCAAGATTGTCCGATAGGGACATGCAGGTATGCCTCTTTTAGGTCTAAAGTTACGAGCAGAGCCTTCTTGCCCAGCATGGGTAGTAGCTGCTGTAGAGTCAACATCTTGAATTTTGGAACTTCCAGAAACGTATGTAGTATAGACAGGTCCAGTATTGGTCTCCAGGTTCTGTCCTTTCTGGGTACTAGGAAAAGTTTGGAGTAAAATCTTTGCCCCTGCTGTGGTTGTGGTACTTGCTGAATGGCCCTCATGTCCATGAGGGCTGTAATTTGTTTTTGTGCCTCTGCGCACTGATTGTGTGGCAGGTCTGGCATACCTTTTGACCTGGGTAGAATGAGAAAATGGAACCTGTAGCCTTGGGACACTATGTTCAGGACTCATTTGTCTTGGGTAACCATTTGCCAATTCGATGAAAAAAAGTGCTAGTTTTCCCCCTAAGGGGGCTGCCAAAAGAAAAGTGCTTGGATCTGGCAGAGGAAAGTCATTGGGACCGTTTCCTGTAAGGCTGTGATTTGTCTTCTCTGCTTTTGGAGGTAGGAGCACACCATTGTTTAGGCCTGTATGAGCCTTGGGGCTGAGATCTGCCTCTGGGACGCTTGTATCTGCCTCTGTGGTCTGTCTGACACTGGAAAGGACCAATTTTTAGAAGGCCAGTTCCTGCTAAAACCTGGGTGGCTGTACCTGTAAGAAATCCTTGACTGTCTGCATGGATTTTGCTTTATCCTCCATTTTTTTCAACACCTCTTCTGCTTTAGTACCTAACAAAGTATCATGCTGCAATGGTGCATCTAATAATTTTGCTTTAACATGATCAGGCAGATTTTGTTCCTTTAACCAAGCATGCCTTGTAACAGAACCTGTAACAGCAGCTCTGCAAGAGGCCTCCAGTGAATCATAACCACATTGCAAAGTATGCTTTCCCACTTGTTCAGCTGCATGCAATAAATCCTGCAATTCCTTGTTCTCTGAATATTCGGTATTTGTCAACAATTTCTGTTTAAGCAGTGACATTAAATATTGCTGATATTTAAGCATATGAAACTGAAAATTTAAAGCCCTCACAGACAAGGTAGCAGAAGTGTAGACCTTTTTCCCCCCATCTGTCTAGAGCCCTAGAATCCGTCAGAAGTGACAGGGATTTTTTTGCAGTGGAAGCTTTAACACCTTTGGGACCCTGAGATATAGTTCCTGGGTCAGCAGCGGGGTGTTTATATAGGAATTTACGGGAATCCGGGACCCTGTAGTATCTGTCTGCCTTAGCAGGTGCAAGGGGTAGAGAGCCTGGGGACAGGCAGGACTCTGAAAATACATCTACGTCTAAAACGGGTGGAATAGCAAGGGGTCTGTGCTGAGGAAGTAGCAGAAAGTCTGAGCCTTTTCTTAGATTCAGAATAATCTTGGCTCTCCCAGTGGAAATGCTCCCTCATGGTATGCAGGGTTTCCCCAAAAGAATAATCCTCAGGAGGACAGGCTGAAAGAATGGATTCTTCAGCATCAGAATCCTCATAGGGAAGCAGAGTAATCCTGTTCAGAAGAGGAATCAGAGGAAATAGAAACATGATCAGAAGAATCATACTCAGTCTCTTGCCTTGGCCTTTTATCAGCAGGGGGATGGGAGCCCCTGATAAAAGTAATTAGGTCTTCGGCCATTTTGAGCATCTGTTTTTTAGGCATGGAGGCTTGAGTAGGAGAATGCTGTACTTGTTTCTTTGTCTTTAGAGCTGCCTTTGAAGCTGAAGATGGCTTGATATAGACTTGTGTAGGTCTGAGGACACCCTCAGAAGCCGGTGCCGGCTCAGCGGATCCGGACCCATCTGAGGGATTGATTTCAGTGTGTCCAATACCATGAGTATCCAGAGGCCCAGTCAGCTCCACGTGGGAGTCGGAAGCGGCCTGTGGCTCTGAAGTAGCTGGTGACAGGGGCTGCGAAAGCACCTCACAGAACCGGCAACTGGCCTAGCAGAGGCCTCGTCGGTTTTGGACCTTGGATGCCTATCCTTTTCCTTGTCCTTGCCTTTTTTTGTACACTCCAGTTGTCGGCTGTTCAGACAGCATTATTTAGTTAAATCTGCAGCTAAAGTAATGAAATGCAAAATCAAACAGACGCTTTAGTGCATTGGTTAAATCTAGCACAAAACCGACAGCTAGCAACGTTGTGATCAGGGTCTAGGCAAGGACTACAGCAAGAATTAAAATCCTTATGAGGTATTTGCTTCCCACAAGAAATACAATGGTTAACTTTTTCTGACATCGGTCTGGAGCAAGAAAAAAGTTTCCCCAACGGGGTACTTAGCTTTAATGAAGACTTCGGTTCTGAAAATCGGATTTGAAAATTTCAGGAGTCGGCCGACCGGCACTAGCGAACTGCTTTTGCTTTGGGCACCGTGCAGCAAAAAAGACTGGAGAAAATGGCATTGGCTGCATCTTTTATACCCCTGGCGCACTGACATCAGGGAAGAGGGGACAGCAACTGATGCCGGACCTAGACTTTGGAATTCTGGCCGGCTGAGGGTAGTCTGCCAGCAGGATAACCCAAGAGTAATGACTGCAACAGTGAAACACGATGATCAGAAGATGTGGTCTGGGCCTAAACAAGTGACACAGTAGGAATGGAAGTTTGTGGGATCTGCTTTCCACAGGCGAAACAATTGTTAACTTTTTCCGACATCAGTTAGTGCAAGAAAAAAGAGTCTCCAACTGGGTACCTAGCATTAGAAGTTTTCAGCTGAAATTCAACTCCTGATAGCCACTGACTGGCACTCGTGCAAACTGCTTCTGCTATGGGCAAAACAGACTGATGTAATGACATCTGCTGCCTTGCTTTACAGCACTGACGACCTGACGTCAGACTACAGGCGATGGCAGCCTGCGCAAAAAAAACATTACCTCTGGTATTCAGGCCGATGAAGGGCTACCCCAGCAGGATAACCCACAGGTGATGACTGCAACAGTGAAACACGAAGAACATCTACAACTTTGTTGTGCAACTAAAATGAAAATGTGAACTGTGCAGCTGTTAAGGCAGCAGTCTCATTCTTTTCTGACCACGTTTTGAATGTTCCACTTTGTGGTGTGACTGTAACTTAATGTGCTCTTTGCCAAGCAAAACTAACAAGTTTTGCCTGGTTGTAAAACCCCATTCCACTCACAGAAAAAAATAAAGGTGGATATTGCCAAACCGCACGTCCTTGCTATAGCATATTAGAAATCATCTTATTTTTCTCGCACTATATTAAGGGCCTTTCGAAAAGAACTGAAACATTTACATAAACTTATGGTGATTAAGTACTACACAGAAACCGCAACAATTTAATTTCGTGGATCAGGTCAATTTTCAAACAATGATCCTACAAGCCCATTTCATTCAGAAAGCTTGAACCTACACATTCTGCAGCTTAGTTCTGTAATGCTGGAGATGGTTATAATAAAGTAAGGGACCTGCTTAGAAGACGTGGTGCCTGCCCTCATCTGAAAAAAAAAATGCATATTCAAGCCCATTTGACTGAATGGGCTCATAGTAGTACTTCATCTACAAACAACCCAAACACATTAGGCATGAACTTGTGCACGAATTACATACAAAAACATAACTTATCAAACCAATGAATAACACAAAAGCTCTTACAACACATGGTCACGCAGACAAAAATAAATTATGTAGTCACTATAACGTTCCATCTGAGCTGCTGCTCTTCATTTGTCTTCAACCTGTGGGTCACCAGATCCGGAACGGATCAGACCTGCCGCATATCCAGCCTCTGATCAGAGCTCCAAGCTCCTCCCATACCCATATCAGTCTCCTTCCTCCCTTCAAATAGAGTTTGCTGCCTAACCTAGCATCCACAACTGACCCAACACCTTGTCCCATGCTGAATGTCTTTAAGCAAAAAAGGGAGAGTAAGAGGCATTAGCGGTGACCACATCCTCTACTCAGCAGACCACCATATAGTCTATGCAAGGCAGGGGGAAGGAGGGAGGGAACTGTTTAAGACAAATGAAGAGCAACAACTCAGATGGAACATTATGGTGAGTACATTTCTTTATCTGAAGTGGTCTTCAACCCGTGGGACAGTCCTCCACTACTAAAACACCTGGGAGGCCCTCATGGAAGGCTATTCCAGAGCATGGCAGGGCCAAAAGACACCTTGTTCCTGGATATGATGTCCAACTTATGAGAGATGAAAGTATGTGATGAAGCCCGAGTAGCCACAGAGCATGCATCATCTAATGAAACTCTGGACCAAAAGGCCACTGAAGTAGCCATAGATCTACTGGAATGTGCCTTCACATGACCTGGCGGGGATAAACACCTAGCAGAATACACCAATGTAATACACTGGGAAATCCAACGGGCAATGGTGATCTTCAATACTAGTTTCCCCAAAAAGGTTTAGAGTAGGAAATGAAGAGTTGGTCAGACTTGCAAATGGATTTAATCCTGTGCAAGTAAAAACGCAACGGTCTGTGCACATCCAACAAATGCAATTTGTATTCTCCCTTATTTTGAAAATTTAGGAAGACAGATTAATCACTTGATTAGTACTGGACTCCAAAGCTACCTTAGGAAGGAAAGATGGATTAGTATGCAAGGGTACCCCATCCTTATGAAAAATCATACAAGGAGGCTTGACCGACAATGTTTGAAGCTACGAAACCCTCCTGGCAGAAGTAATAGCAACAAAGAAGACAGTCTTCCAAGACAAAAACTGCAGGTCCACAGAGGCTGCAGTCTAAAAGGGGGATTAAACTAGAGCTTGTAAAACTAACGCGAGATCCCACAGCGTAGGATCTTTCACTGAGGGCAGAAGAAAGGTGCCTTTTAAGAAGGCTTTGCAAAGCTTAGAAGTTGCTAAGGAAGCCACGTTATCACATACATGAAAATTAGAAATTGCTGCCCTTTGGATCTTGACCATAGACAACTTGCTGAAAGATCCCTCGCAAAAATTCTAAAACCACAGAAACTGGAACAGTGAAAGAATCTAGGGCATGCTGCAAAACTCAGATCAAAAAACGTCTCCATTTGCTGGACTACACCCTTCTGGTGGAAGACTTGAGCCACCGCCACCAGGATCCTTTTGACAGGTGAAGATGAGCAGCGAGTCCTGACCATCATGGGAACTGGAGTAGCCAAGCAGCGAGCTTCAGAATGTTCACGTCTGGATGGGGACTCCATGAAGGATGAGAAATAAGATCCTGAATTGGATACAATGTCTATGCTGGAGCCACCAGGTGAGACCACAGAGAAGGGAAAGTACAGTTGTGTACACTTACCATAAATGTAGATGTTAGAGTGTATTCACTGTTGCAGTCATTACATTTGGGTTATCTGCCTGCAGGTAGCCCTCAGCTGGCCTGAACACCAGAGTCTTGGACTCCTGCATCAGATGCTGTCTTCGTCCATGGCGTCAGGGGGTATAAAACATGCAGCAGACGCCATTACATCAGTTTTTCTTGCCCCAAATGTCAGGTGCCCCCACAATGGGAAGCAATTGTATATTATGTTACACCTCTATCAAAAAGCAAATACACCAGAAAGCTTAAAACAAGGAGAGGTAGAGACAATAGAAGTCAGGGAGCTGGAGGGAGGGTAACCAGGACTGCAACAGTGAAGACACTAACATCTACATTTATGGTAAGTGTGCACAACGGTACTATGTTCTTCATGTTTCACTGTTGCAGTCATTACATTTGGGTTCATTCCCAAAGCTAAGGAAGGGAGGAGAAAATTAAAGAGCATTAGGGCCAGCTATTAAGCCCTTCAAGACTGCAGTGGCAAAAACAGCTGTGAATTCAGAAAAAATAGGCATGTGGTAATGCTTGGTGAAGGTATGTACATAGCTCCAAGCAGCAGCTTCTAGGATGTCCCTGGTAGGGAATCCTCTGAAAAAGGCTGTAGAGGTAGATGCACCCCTGGTGGAATGCGATCTTATCCCCTGTGGGGTAGGTTTTCCATGGTGCTTATAGCAGAAATTAATGCAATGGGCTATCCATTTAGAAATAGTTTGCTTTGAAATTGCCTTCCCCTCTGCCTCTGCAAAGCCAACTAGCAGCTGTTCAGATTTTGAGAGGCTTAGTCCTGTCCAAATATAATCAAAGTTCTCTGTGCACGTCCAAAGAGTGTAGTATTCATTCTTTTTGTGGATTCAGGAAGAAGTAGGCAAATGAATAGACTGATTTAGGGCCACACGAGACACCAACTTGGGCATAAAGGAAGGACTGGTCCTGAGGGAACCCCTGTCTGCATGGAAGATAATGAAGGGCTCCACTACCATGAGGGCATGCAATTCATACACTCTTCTTGCTGAAGTGATGGCTAGAAGGAAGGCGATTTTCCAAGAAAGGAATTTCAACTCTGCAGTTGTAGCTGGTTCAAATGGAGAGAAAGTGAGCTTTTCCAATACAAAGTTAAGGTCCCAGGTTGGAGTAGGGGCTCGCCAGGGGGTCTTAAATTTTATCCCCTCTGAGGAATTGCTTTAACAGGGGGTGAGAGAAGAGGGGTGGTTCAGTATTACAATGTGCTGAAATGGCAGAGGCATGAATTTTAATTGACAAGAAGGCTAGGCCCTTGTGGAGCCTATCTGTTAAGTACTGAAGAATATGGGGCAAGCCCCCGCGTCTGGCTCCAGGAACAGTACCTTTTCCACTTTACAGCATAGCATTTTCAAGTACTAGGTCTCCTTGCTTCCAGAATAATATCTAGCATCTACTTATGGAGAGATGCTATTGGAGAGCTCACAGAATTAGCAAGGCTGCAAGGTTCAGAGTTTGAAGCAGAGGGTACAGAATCTAGCCTGCCTGCTGGGACAGCAGGGAAGGTGTCTGAGGTAGGTGCCATGGATCCAGCAGTATCACTCTGCGCAAGAGGGCATACCCAGTGCTGGCGAGGCCAGTCTGGTGCAATCAGTATTGTCCTTGGTTTGTCCCGTTTGATTTTTAGCAGAACCTTCGAGAGGAGAGGCAGAGGGTGAAAGGCATAAACCAAGAGGCTTTCCCAGGTAAAGAACACGGCATCCACTTTCCAAGCTTGACTGTGGGGAGTCATTGTGCAGAATTTGTCCAATTGGTAGTTCTGAGGGGAGGCAAACATGTCCATCTCTTGAGTCCTCCATTTGTTCCTCAAGAGGTTGAATATTTTTGGTTCCAGTTTCCATTCGTGTGGGTCCATGAGATTTCTGCTTAGGTTGTCTGCCAGTGAATTTAGCTGGCCTGGGAGGAATTGAGCTTGTAGGTGCACTTAGTAGCTCAAGGCTGTTTCACAGAGCCATGGCTAGTCTGCAGGGAGGGTACGAGTGGGTTCCCCCCAGCTTATGTACCACATAACTGTGGTGGTCTGTCTTTACCAATAATGGTCCTGGAAGGATGTGGTCTTTGAAGCCTGTCAGAGAATTCTGTACAGCTAACATTTCTTTTTGTTTGATATGCAGGTGCATTTGACTCTGGTTCCATTTGCCCTGAATGCACTGCCCTGCCAAGTGAGCCCCCCATGCATAGCCTGATGTGTCTGTTAGGGTTTGGGTGGCAGGGGTAGATTGAAAGGGAGCCCCTTTTCATGGAAGCAGGCCTCTGCCCACCAAAGGAACTGTCTTTATACAAGGAATGATAGGAATCATTGATTCCAGGTCCTGAGAATGTTGACACCAAAGGCTTTTTAGATTCCATTGTAGTTTCCTCATATGCAGTCTTGCATATGGAATTAGTAGAATGCAAGAGGCCATGACCCCCAGGACCTGCAAAATTTTCCTTGCAGATAGCTGGGTCTTTGTGGCCAGTAGTTTGAAGTAGGTTGTTAAACTTGTTTCTCTGGCGTTAGGTAAGCCATCTGGGAAGTTCTGTTCAAGCTTACTCCCAGGAATACAATCTGTTGGCAGGGTACTAGGTGAGATTTATTTTCATTTATGGTGTACCCCAATAATGTTAGAAGTTTTAGGAATGCCAGGTGTTTTAATAGCCAGTCCTGGCTTTCTGCCAGAATCAGACAATCGTCCGGGTATGGGTATATTTGAATATTTCTCTGCCTGCAAAACACAATGGCTGGAGCTAGACGCTTTGTGAATAGCCTGAGTACAGTAGATAAGCCAAAGGTAAGTGCAGAGAACTGATAGTGCATGGAGCATGCCCTGAAGCATAGGTATTTCCTACAAGATTCCCTTATTGGAATGTGCAGGTAAGCTTCTTTTAAGTCTAAGGTTGCCAACCAGGCATCTTTGCCTAGCATAGGAAGCAGCTGTTGAAGTGTTGGCATTTTGAATTTTGGGATTACCAAAAAGGTGTTTAGAATAGAGGGGTCCAGGATAGGACGCCAGGAGCTGTCTTTTCTGGGTACCAGGAAAAGTCTTGAATAAAAACCTTATCCCCTTTCTTCTGCTGAGACAGGCTGAATAGCCCTGATACTTACAAGAGAGAACCTGCTGTTGAGCCTCTGCCCACTGATTTGGAGGCAGGTCTGTCCAACCGTTTTGGGTTGCTAGGGTGTGGAAGTGGAATCTGTATCCTTGGAAAACCCATTTGCCCTGTGTAACGAGTTCCCAGTTATTTGCATGCAGGGCGAGCTTTCCTCCTAAGGTAGCATGCAGTTGAGCAGGGCTTGGAAGGGTTAAGGTTAAGTCATTGTGACATTTTTCCGTAGGGGGGCATCTTGCTACTTCCTGCTTTGGAAGTGGGAGCCCCCCGACTGCTTAGGCCTATGCGTAGCCTGAGACTGTAACCTAGGTGGTCTGCTGTTCCTGGGTTTGGACTGGAAGAGACTGGAAAGGACCAATTCTTTGAAGGTCAATGCCTACTAAATCTGGGAGGCTGTACTTGCAGGAAATCTTTAACAGTTTGTATAGATTTAGCTTTTTCTCCATCTTTTTGAGGAGGACTTCTGTTTTTTTTTTTTTTTTCCCAAACAGGCGGTCTTGGTTTAAGGGAGCATCCAGTAATTTAGCTTTAATATGATCTGGCAAGTTTTGCTCCTTAAGCCAAGCATGCCTTCTAAGTACAGACCCAGTGACAGCAGCCCTGCAAGATGCTTCTAAAGTGTCAAAACCACATTGCAAAGTATGTTTACCAACTTGTTCAGCAGAATGTATTAAATCCTGTAATTATGTGTGTTCAGCAGAGTCAGGAATAAACATAATTTTCTGTTCTGGTACTTTAACATATGAAACTTGCAATTTAAAGCCCTAATGGCCAAAGTAGCAGAAGTGTATACCTTCTTACCCCATCTGTCCAAGGCCCTAGAATTTCTATTAGATGGGGTAAAATTTTTGGCAGCAGTAGCCTTAATGCCCTTTGGTCCTTGGGAAATGGTGTCTGTATCCGCAGTAGGATTCTTTAAGAGGAACTTGAGAGAGTCAGGTACTCTAATACCAGTCAGGTTTTCCGGGAGCTGCAGGTAAAGTGTCTGGGGACAGGCTAGATTCCAAGAAGGCATCATCTACAATGTTCAGAACAGGAGGGATAGCTAAAGGCCTGTGTTGAGGATTGAGTAAGAATTTCCTAAGCCTCTTTTTGACGTCACAGTAATCCTGGCTTTCCCAGCAGAAATGCTCCCTAAGAGTGTGCAAGGTTTCACCAAAAGAAAAATCTACTGGAGGGGAAACAGAGGGAATGGAATCCTCTGCATCCAAATCCTCACAGGTAGATAAGGGCAAATCCTGATAATCATAAGAAACAAACATCAGAATCCTGATTAGAAGAATCAGAAGGAAAATCTTCTCTGTCTCAGAGAAAAAAAGGCTGGCTTCCCCTAAAGTAATAAGGTCATCCGCCATTCTAAGCATTTGTTTTTTAGGCATATGGGCTTGACCGGGCAGTTTGAATGTCAGTTTTCTAGGCATGGGTCGAGTTTTAGGCCTGGATGAAGATGGCGTTGGTTTAAAATGCAAATCTAAGCCTGAATACACACTCGGAAGCCAGTGCCTGCACAGCAGCTCCGGACCCATCCAAGGTAGAGACATCCGCAGGTTCCATAGTCGAAGCATCTCGTTGCATACCGGACTCTGAATGGGTGTCAGTAGAGGCCTGCTAATCTGAAGTAGCAGGTATCAGGGGCTGCGAAAGCACCTCACAGAGTACCGGCAAACTGGCGACTAGCTTAACAGAAAAGTAGTCGGCAGTTTTGGACCCATGTAGTCTGTCTTTATCCCAACGTTTTTTTCGGAATATCGGTAGTCGGGTGGCTTACCAAAGACATATCTGGATAATTGAACTGAGCACCAAAATATTTAGAGGCGAAAATATACAGATGACAGCCATTTCTGGATAGTTAGAGTACCAAAATAATTTGCTGCAAAAATAGACAGATAACGAATAGTTCAGGGGTTGAATAAGGCACAAAACAGACAGCGAGGGACGTTGTGGTCTGGGCCTAATCAAGGAATGCAGTACGAATGAAAATCTTTCAGTTATCTGCTTTCCACAGGTAAGACTATTGTTAACTGTTACAGTCATTGGTTAAGAGCAAGAAAAAGGATCCCCAACAGGGTACTTAGCTTTTTTTAAGACTTCGGTACTGAAACTGAAACGAAAATTTCAGGAGTCTGCCGATCGGCACTTGCCAACTGCTTCTGCTTCGGGCACTGCGCGGCAAGAAAGACTGATGTAATGGAGCCGGTTGCATGTTTTATACCCCTGATGACCTGACGTCATGGAAGAAGACAGCATCTGACGCCGAAATACAAGACTCTGGTATTCAGGCCAGCTGAGTGCTACCTGCAGGCAGATAACCCAAATGTAATCACTGCAACTGTGAAACAGAGACCAGAATTGGGCAATGAGGTTAACCAAGCTCCACAGCCTGCAAGCTTTCTGAAGGAATTTTGGTATTAAGGGACGAAGAGGATAAGCATACAGAAGGCCAGGGGGCAAAGTATGAATCAGAGCATCTCTGCGGGGCTTCCACCAGGGGGGTTCAGAGCAATAAACTAGCTGCATTTCTCATTGGAAGGAGAGGCGAACAGATCACAGCAAGGCTGACCCCACATGAGAAAGATCTTGTTTCGCTGGTGAAGAATTCAGAGACCATTCGTAAGGTATCAGAATAAACCTGCTGAGCCTGTCTGCTAAAATGCTGGACCTTCCCGGAATGTGCATTGCCACCAGAAAAACAGCCAGTGGAGATCACCCACTCCCACACTCATTGCTTCGCAGCATATAAAATAAGATCTGGTTCCTCCCTACATGATTATGTACCCAACAGACATTGTCTGTATAACAATCGTCCCTGTAGGAAGTTTGGCATGGGCAGCCTGCAACACTAGAAGCACCGCCCTC
This sequence comes from Protopterus annectens, assembly GCF_019279795.1. Lineage (NCBI taxonomy): Eukaryota > Metazoa > Chordata > Ceratodontiformes > Protopteridae > Protopterus > Protopterus annectens. The sequence continues at coordinate 599,034,245 of NC_056749.1, forward strand.
TTCTCCAGGACGATTATATGTAAACTGGTCTCGTATGGGGACCACGTGCCTTGGGCTGTCTTTCCCGAGCAGTGCCCCCCACTCTAGTAGAGAGGAGTCTGCGTCATCCTGGCCGAGGGGGAAAGGAGGAAGAGAGTCCAGGGTATACTGCTTGTTGATGTACCAAACCACGGACATTGTTTGGTTGGATTGCAACTGTCCTCAGAGGGAGTGCAGACTGAAAGGCTTGCAATGCTAAAAGCACTGCCCACATTTTCAGCACAGTGATGAGCAAATTGGCCTCATGCGAAGGCCAAGTGCCTTGGACTGTCCCTCCCAGATAATGCCCCCCACCCAATCTAGGAGGCATCACTGATCACTATGGCCATGTGTGGAGTGGAGATAAAGGGATGGCCCAGAAGAATTTCCTCTGATTGCATCCACCAGGATAGATCCTTTTTGCAGTGACTTGTTATAGAATGGGATAGGTCAACGCGCAGCTAAAAGCCATTGAAGTAGCCTCAAGGGAAATCTTGCTAGAGGTACCAAGAGAATGGTTACTGCTGTAGACCCTAAAGCTTGAAGGACAAGACCAGCAGAGACTTTTGATAAGATGAATCATATGTATCCTTTTTAGTCTGTGAACAGAGAGATAAGTTGCACAAGAGACTCTGAGGCATGCTCCTATAAACTCAAGGTCTTGTGTCGGAGTCACCTGGGATTTTTCTCGGACTGTGATGCCCCAAGTGTTGAAAAGGTGCAGGATGAAAATTTTGTGGCTTGAAGCAGTAGACACTTGGTGGGGCAGATATGAGCCAGTTGTCCAAGTAAACGTCTAGAATCAGTGTAGACTCTCAAGTGAACCATTACTACTGCCACGCATTTGATGAACACCCTGGGGGCTGTGGTGAGACCAAAGGGCAGCACTCTGAACTAGAAATGACAGTCTCCTAGCCGAAAGTGGAGAAACTTTCTGGAGTGTCTGTCCATTATGTGGTAGCACGTGTCCAGAAGGTCTACAGAGCACATCCAATTGTTTTCCTCTAGAAAGGGAAATATAGACTGAACCGTAACCATTCGTAATTTTGTTTGCTGAATGAACATGTTCAGAATGGTGAGATCCAATATTGGTCTCCAGCCCTCTGTCTTTGTCACTAAAAACAACCTTGAGTAATATCTGAATCCTATCTGGTCTGGTGGGACTTCTTGGATGACTTTTTCTAGCAGTTTTTGAATTTCAAATGCTGCTTGGTCCCCTCTGAGTGGTACATCAGGAACTCATGATCTCGGAAAAAGAACAAAGGGGACATAACCTCTAGTAAGGACTTTCTGCATCCAAGAATAGGAAGTTCGTTGTTAGGCTCTGATGCAGTCAAAGGTCTTCCCCTGACTGCTTCCAGAGTTAAGCAAATCAGACACCCTTTCAGGAGAGCTGGGAGTGTTGTCCAGTGAAGGCGTCTCGGGAGCTCTGATTTTACAAGCCACCTCTGCCACAGAATTGGCAACTTCCATTAGAGCTCCCTTCTGCTCAGAGAGAAACTTATGCCACGTGTCCTGAAAAGGCCCTTGGGACTGCTTGACCCACATCTTCCCACTCATCTGATTACTAGAGTAGAATCATTGGAGACTTTCAGGGGGTGACAGATGGGAACCCTCCCCCTCATTGATGTCCATGCCTTCTGTGACATTCTTCCAGGGAATCTACATGCCTCCTCTTGCAGATCTTCTTTCGGGGTGGTTCCTCAGTGGGAATCTCTGAAGAAGAGCAGCCCTGGACAGGAGTAACTTTCAGTTTCAGTGCTCACTGCCTTGACATGGAAGATGGTGGCAGCTCTGGATCAGAAGGTATAGACATATGACGCTACAATAGAGAAAGGTCCAGCTGAGAAGCTGCAGAGGCTACTGCCTTCTCCATGACTTGAATGTCAGCCCACCCCCCCACCGCCAAAAGAGGGATGGGAGTCTAGAACAGAGAAAAAAAAACTTAAAACCAAGGTCACATCCCGCTCCGAAGGACCGCCATCCGAAGCAGTAACCAGGGATGAACCCTTAACTGTCAGTGCTCAGAGAGCCAAGGATGGCTCCGAAAAAACAGTAACCTTCCCCAATGACAATGATCAGCAAAAATTAAGGGACCCCTGATAAAACTCCACTATTCTGGAATCCCATGCAGGGCAACTAAATATCAAACTCCTATCCAAGGGGGCACACAGGGGATTCCACTCCAAGTTCCCACCAAAAGATGGTAGCAATAAAAGAAAAGTGCTTGAAATGCCATTAGTTTGAGGCCCTACCCCACAAGAAGAAAGGCACCTCAGCAAGTATCCTGACATCTTTACTTCCTTCTCAGACAGGTTGATAAATGTCAAAGTGTTGCTATACAAGAGAAAGGTCAGTCTTCCTTCCCCTAAAAATGAAGCTACCTGCAGTACTCTTCCACTAGTAAGTGATGCATGCCACTTTGCATCTGCATAAATACTAGCCCTGATTCAAAGCAGCAGTCAATATTTGATTGGTGAAACTGAAGTTCCTTCAAACATTTTACAACTGAACAAATATGCATAAAATACCATTAAGACTTCAGTACTGGATTATCCCCTATTTCTGCAGGTACCTCAGGCTCAGAGCCAGAAACCATCTCCAACAGGTTTCAAGTTTCTTCAATGATCTTCCAGTGTGTCAACTATTCTAACTTCAATTCAGCAAACGCAGCACTCCCAAATATATTTGCCAGGCTTAATCCATGCTATATTAAATGCACTTGAGTGTGTATATGTCCTACAAATAAAGGATGAAGGATTTTAATGTTTTCCTCAATTCCTATCTTTTAAGTCTTTCCATTATTGGTTAGTCATGTGTGTATAATTTTTTTCAGATTTAAGTAGATGACATTTCTTTAACTTTACAGCAAGTTTATAAAGTCCACCTAAATTATGTGATTTTCTTTAAGAAGCATTTTCAAAGCTTACAAAGAAATCACATGAGTTTTGCTCCGTCTAGCACAGTGCTTTCACGTACACAGCAAAATGCAAAAATACTACTGAATGGGAGTCTTCTGTGATGTACACGTCCCACCAACACAGAAAGCTGAAATAATTCAATAAAATCAAGGCTCATACTTTCCGTCAGATTATGAAAAGCAACATTTCGTTAAACTTAATTAGACCTTGGATAAAAATAACCAAAACTACTAGAAAAGGAAAGAGTAAGCATCTATATCAAAGCAGCAAGGAAAAACAAACGTAGCTAAGGGGATGTATCCCCCCCCTCCACCCAGGGATGCAACTTTTATACAAGCTACATATGCCAACACATCCCACAAAGGCAGCTGTAGAAAAAAGGAAGTAATGTACTTATCACGTTTCATCTGTGTTGTCCATTTTCATTCTCTCTCAACTAATGGGTTCGGATCAGATCAGACTTCTGCCATTACACTAGCTCGTGGCCACCAAAACTCTCAAGCTCCTTCCCTACCCATAATGCACCAACCCTAACAACTTTCAGATCTTGTTTGCTGCTCAACAGAAAGACCATTCTGATAGGTCATTTCTGGAGCTCAATACAAAGGACAGGACAGTCTTTGAAGCCTCCCATTCCTCCAGAAGTCAGTCATTAATAAGGATAGAGGCCAGTGGATGGGGGAGTTGAGAAAGAATGAAAATGGACAACACAGATGGAATGTCCTGAATCCAAATTCTTTATCTGATGTTGTCAATTTTCATTCATTCCTCAACTGGACAGAGTTCGCAGCTACTTAAAATCCTGGCTGGACTCTAAGGAAGGATATTCCGGAGTACAGTTGAGCCAAAGGTTGCTCTTCTCCATAACAGAGCTACCTTGTAATGAGTGATAAAAGTATGATGATTTGACCAAGTTGTACACACACACACACATACCCATGGAAGCTCTAGACTGGAACACAGCTGCCAGAGATCTGGTTGAAGAAGCTTTTAAAGGTTTTGATAAGAGGAAATTCAACTTGTTACAGATAAATGAAATGGAATCAGTCAACCATCTAGCTAGAGTTGCCTCTAACTCGTTCACCCAATTTAGCATGTGTGAAGGAGATGAATGATCTAGCTTTCTAATTTGTTTTATGTTTAAGTAAAAAAATAATTATCTATGGACATCCAATAAGTGCAACATATAGTCACCATTTGCAAATTTAGGAAAAAACACTGGCAAGTTAATGGATTGGTTGATGCTAGATTCTACCACCACCTTAGGAAGGAAACGATCATTGGTATGTAACATTACCGTATCCTTATGAAACATCAAGTATGGAGGCTTAGAAAATAAAGCTTGATGTTCTGAAATTCTTCAAGCAGATCTAATTGCAACTAGACAGATAGTTTTCCAGATCAGGAATTTAAGATGACATTTAGCTGGTTCAGACAGAGAATGAGTTAAGGCTTGCCATACAAAATGTAAATCCCATGGTGGAGGGGGGTCTTTATAACAGGGTCTTAGCAGTAGTGACCTCTCAAGAAGGCTTTGCACAGTTTAGAGGAAGCCAGTGAAGAATTTTGAAATCCATCATGAAAATTAGAGATTGCTGCTAGCTGGACTTTTATATTGATGAGCTACCACCTTCATTAAACAGACTCGTCAAAAATTCCAAAGTAAGCTGAATTGGAGCTGAGAAAGGGTCAATTTGATTTTGCTCTGCCCAAACCAACCTTTTCATATTAGGTGGGTTAAAGGAACATAAAAGTATACAATGGACAGGGAAAGAGCATTGGCTGTCTGGCTATTAAAGGAATTGTTGAAACCACACTGTCAGTTTGAGGCTTGAGATACAAAGGTGAACCCTGCCTGTCGGGATGGACAATGTCTGGAGATGGATCCAGAGTCCAAGGTGGATACTGTAGGTAAGGCCAAAGGAAGGGAAACCAAATCTGCAGAGGCCAGTAAGGAGCAATGAGGATGACTTTCCTCTTCAACCGGGCAGCTTCTGCAGGAATTTGGGAATGAGGGGGGTGGGGTCAGACGGTAAAGCATACAGAAGACCGGGGGTACCAATTGTGGAGTAGAGTACCCCTTGGTAATAGCTTCTGTGGGGGGAGGGGAGTAGGGTAAAAAAGCTGCTGCACTTGCTTAAGGGAAGAGGCAAAAAGATCACAGCAAGGTTGGCCCCACTAACTGAAAATGATATCCTTCACTGTTGCTGAGAGAACTCGTGAGGTAGAAAGATTGACCTGTTCAGTTTGTCACATGGGACTTCCCTAGAATATGCAATGCTATTAGAAAGCAGCTGGAAGGCATCACCCATAGCCACAGCCTGAGGACTTAACACAGAGGATATCTGGTTCCCCCTTATTTGTTGATGTACCAAACTGTTGACATGTCTGTCTAGACTGCAACTGTTCCAAGAGGGGGAGAGTCTGAGTATCTGTAATGCCAAAACAACTGCCTTCATCGCCAGAGCACGAACATGCGAGTTGGCCTATTTGGGGGACCAAGTGCCTTGGATTGTTTTCCCCAGGAAATGGCCCCCACCCAATCTGGGAAGCATTTGTGGTCAGTATAGCCTTGGGCTGAGGGCGGATGAAAGGACAGCTTTGTAATACCTGTTGCTACTGCTTCTAACAGCAAAGATATCTTCTGCATACCAGAGTTATTCTCATTTGCTGACATGGGTTGAGAAGGCACTTACCACTGTATTGCTAGCATCCACTGTAGAAATCACATGTAGAATCTTGCTAAAGGAACTAAAATTATTGCCGCTGACATTCATCACAGAGCTTGCTTTATCAATTGAGCTGAAACTGTGGTACTAAAAATTATTTTCCTGACCTGGATCCTTATAGGTTATACTCTTGATAAAGGAAGAGAAGCTACCATAGATACAGTGTTGAACATTACCCCTACAAATACTACTGTCTGGATTGGTTCTAAGTGAGACTTGTCATAATTTATTGTTATTCTGATGTGCAAAAAAGTCTGTAGCACCTGATTGCATGCTTCTATCAGTTGATGCCTGGTCGGAAAGGTAATAAGACAGTCTAAATATGGAAACATTCAGAATCCCACATTCAAGTGAGCTGCTACTACTGCCATACATTTGATGAACACCAGGGGAGCTGTGGTGAGACAAAGGGCAGTGCTCTGAACTGAGTGTGAATGGCTCCCAGCCGGAAGCACAAGTACCTTCTGGATTGGCTGTTCATTTTTTATGCGATAGTATGCATCCTGAAGGTCTATCAAGCACAGTCATCCCTGCCCAGAAAAGACAGAATAAACTGAACGGTGACCATCCCAAATAGTCTGTGTTGAACTGACTTGTTCAATATACTGAGATCTAAAATTGGTCTCCAGTTTTCTTTGGCACTAAAAAGAATCTTACTCAAGTTCTCGATTCTATTTAGTCTGGTGGGACCTCCTGGATGACTTTCTTGGCAGCTTTTACATTTCTAGTGCTGCTGCTTTACTCCAATTAGGTGCAACATTGGGAATTTTTTTTACACACGGAGGAAGTAGGGAAAAGGGAATTATCGGGCACTAGAATCCGCCACATAACACAAGCACTCTGGTCACTCCACGGCAAGTACAAATATGACAGTCATTGTCCATGCTGGTGTGAACGACCTGAGACGTACCTCCCTGGACTACATGAAGAGAGACATAGAGGAGCTCTCTGATTATGTAGCCCAGGCAGGTATGACCCTGACCCTGAGCAGTATCCTTCCTTCACCAAGAATGATGCCACAATAGAGACAAGATGATCAGCTTTAACAATTGGCTTAATGTCTGGTGTCATTCAAAGGGGATCCAGTGTCTGTCTGCCTGGGATGACATGCTTGACAAGCCACGCTAGGGACAGCTTGCACCTGTCACCCCTGGGATTCCGGATATTGGCTAAGGCTCTTGCCACCCCCATAGTGCCTTTTTTAGGCAAGGCTCAAATTCTAAACCTACCACCCTAGAAAACAAAAATGGGAAGAAACAGAGTAATGCTGCTCAATGCCAGAAGTCTAAATCTCAAAATGCACGCACTCAAGGCCCTTCTCAGTATGGAGAACATAGATGTCTGTGCTGTAACTGAAACCTGGTTCAAGGCTCCTGAGAGCACCCCAGCACTATTAGGTTTTACCTCATATCATGTGTTCTGGCCCCAAAACCCGGACCACACCACAAAAGGAGGGGGTGTATCCATATTCATAAAGGGTACCCACATCTCCAGGTTGGTGGCAATGCACAAAGCTTCGGAAACCATCCAGGTGCAACTAACCATAGGCAAAACTGCTGTACAAATTGTAGCATGCTACAGGCCACCCTCTCAAACTCAGGAACCCCACACAGCCTTCCTGAAGACACTGGAGGGTATAAATGTATCTCCAAACACCATCATATTGGGTGACTTCAACTACCCGAATATAGACTGGGAACATTACTCAAGCCCTAACTTTCTAGCCCAACGGTTCCTGGAGTTCATAAATTCAAATGCCATGGAACAGAACAGCTAGTCACTGTTCCCACGAGAGGAGAAAATATACTAGATCTCATTATCACAAACATGGGGACAAAATGCTCCACACCGAAAGTATATCCCTCATTGGTGAGATCTGATCATAAACTAATCTCACTGAGAACGCCCCCACCCCAAACAAAAAAGACCACAGTGAAGAACTTCTCTAAAGCAAACTTCACACTACTCAAGACTGGTGTGGTATCCTTCAAGGCCCCTGAGCCAGTGGAAACCACAACCCAAATGCCTTCTATGAACACCTCCAGGACTGCATGGATCAGGCAATCCCAAATAAAACCAAGACTCTTTCCACAAAGGGCAAACGTCCAGTCTGGTGGACCCCAGCCATTAACAAACTTTACAATAAGAGGAGAAAGCTATTACATGATAGAACAAAATCCATAAAAGGGAAGTCACCCCTGATCATTATTAGTAAAAAAATATGAGCACTCAAAATCAACTAAGGCAATTTTGAGAGAAAAATTGCCATGGATTCAAAGGACAATCATAAGGCCTTTTTCAAATATGTTAGGAACCTGGGTGGAAACTCCCAGATATGCTCAGAATTAGTCCAAAATGATACAAAAATCACTGAACCCACAGACATTGCCAACATACTGGCAGACAGGTTCAGTGCAAACTTCACCCCTCTCCCCTAAAGGAGAGATAACTATCCCAGCGGAGTGTAGCCTCCCAGACATCTCAAATGCACAGGTGAAAGCTGCTCTCTCTAAAGCTAAAAACACAGCATCTATGGGACCGGATGGTGTCCCTGGCTGTGTGCTACACGAGCTAAATGAGGAATTAAACCCACACAAGGCAGCTGTTTAATCTCAGCCTTACCACAGGATACGTGCCCAAGGAGTGGCGTACGGCAACTGTGGTCCCACTCCACAAAGGCGGTGCCTCTACGGACCCTGGTAATTACCGCCCCATAAGCTTAACAAGTCTAGTCTGCAAAGCTATGGAGAGGATCATAATGGAGCTCAAACAAAGATATAGGGGACTTGCAGACATTGGACCCGACCCAGTTTGGCAAGGGCAGATCATGCCTTTTGAACTTGGTCGACTTCTTCGAAACAGTCACCAAGGCCACTGATGAGGGAAAGGCAGTCCATACAGCCTACCTTGACCTTGCAAAGGCTTTCGACACAATACCCCACTCTGGTATTGTAGAAAAACTTACCAGCTTAAATATAAACCCATATGTCAAGATGGGTTGCAAACTGGCTTAAGGACAGAACCCATAGGGTTAGAGTTGCTGGCGCTATGTCAGACTCCAAGCCGGTCACAAGTGGTGTCCCACAGGGCTCGGTCCTTGGCCCCCTATTGTTCGGCACCTACTTCTCAGAAGTACAGGCCAACATGGGAGGACTTTGGCTGACAAAGTTTGCTGACGACTGCAAACTATAGTGGAAAGTGCATCGGACATGGATATCCTTCAGAAGGGACTCACGGAAACAGATAGCTGGTGCCAGAGCCATGGCCTGAAGTTAAACGCCAAAAAATGTATAGTCATACCCTTTGGGAAAAACAAGGTAACCCCAAGCTACCATATAGGTGGCAATCCACTAAGCACAAAAGAGGTTATCCGGGACCTGGGGACCCAGGTTGACAGTGGCCTTTCGTTTGACACTCACGTTGCTAAAGTGGTCAGAAAGACCTTCTACATTGCCCACCTGATCATGAAGGGATTCACATCCAGATCTAGTGAGGTCATTGTTCCTGTACTCTTCACTTATCAGACCAATGATAGAGTACAATGCCCCATTCGGGATGTATCTCACCCGACATCTGCAGCAATTGGAGAGACCCCAAAAGTTCCTCACCAAAAGGATAAAGGGACTCCAAAATCTATCATATGCTGCCAGATTGAAGAAACTCCAGCTCTATTCAGTTGCATACCGTCTGCTCAGAGGTGACATGTGCCTGACATACAAGGCCATGTCCAACCCGGAATTAATGGACTTGCTCCACCTCAAAAAACCCAAATCCACCAAAACCACTAGAGCAAGCAACTTAAACCTTAGCACGGATATAAATAGGACGTGCTGGAGGGATAGATTTATCACTCAGAGACTCCCTATGCTGTGGAATAAAATCCCAGTCCATGTGAGGCAGAGCACCTCGCTGGCTCTGTTCAAGAGAAATCTTGACCTGTGGATGGGAGATCGTAGGTTTATCCCGGGAATCATCTCTGTCACTGCTGGACAGAGGCACAACAAACTAATGGGCACAGTATTTTTTCATATAAGGGGTGGCGTAAGCCACAAAAATTTGGGCTAGGCTTATAAATGCCTTAGGGCAGATAGCCTAGTATAAACCTATGAACCTATATAACCTCTGAAAATTTTCTGCACCCAAATGTCTTTTGTTGCATCTAGCCAGTCTCTCTGGTACAAGGATAAGCAACCCCTGCCTGTCTCCAGAGGTGGGTTATCGGGCCTCCTTTAGGGAGCGCTGAAAGGGTCTGTCTAAAAAAATCTCTAGACCCCTGGTTTTACGGGTCTCCTCTGCCATGGGGGTGTTGCCGTCCATTGCAGCTCCCCCTGTACCTCTAGGGCAACCATCTCCACATGTGCCCTGGAACGGACTGTGGGACTTTATGAACCATATTTTTCGACCTCCCAACTGGTTCCTGGAAAGGTCCTTTAAAGGGTCGAAAAAAACAAACATAGCAGAGAGGGTCTTTCCATCTTTCTCACACCTGAAGAGTGTCCTTTACTGTGGGGCCAAACAAAAGTGCCATCAAAGGAAGTACTAACGAGAACTTGAAGGGCTCCGCAAAAATCACAGGTGCATTCATGCATGTCTCCTGTTGGAAATACCTGAACCCACAAGCCCTTGAGGCACCTTCTGCAGCATGCTACAAGTCTCATGCACAAATTAGATATAGCTTGTAGGGTTATCCAACTGAGAGGCTATTGAAGATTCAGCCTCAGCAGTGTTGGTTCCAGAAAAAGATTTTGATAGCTCTTTAAACAAATCTCTAAAGTCTCAAAATGTGCCAGATAGTTCAGTGATCTGAGTGCAAAAGTCACAGAAGCATAAACACCTCCCAGATCAATCTCTCTACACTCTTGTTAGGATGGACAGTCAACTCTGTTCAGCAAGTTATTTTGTAGTTGCCGCCACGACCATGGCATCTACTGGCACCCCTCTTGCCCTAAAATTCCCTTACTACTGGTAGAGCCAGAATCCAGACTGGCTCAACCAAAATCAGGTTCCTTCCACACACTCCTAGACACCAAATCAATGAGCTCATCAGTAGAAAAAGTAACCAGGAGGTGGATGGACCAGCCTCCAGAAATACAGATTCCTTCAGAAAAGGGTCTTGGATAAACCCGCCACCCTTCTGCTTAAGGATATCAAGAATGACTCCAAATGAGACATCACTGGGTGGTGATTTTGAGGACCCCTCTTCCTCATCGAAATCAGTATCCTCTGTGATTGACTCTTGAGGAGAGTCCAAGTGCCTCCTTTTACACGTTCTCTTCCTAGGGACTTTCTCGATGGGATGGGCTGTTGAAGTAACAGAAGAGATTAGCATACCCTGCAGGGTAGTCTGGAGGCTCAGAGATGGCTGTCCCTGTGGGGTAGAATGTTGACGCTCAAGACACAGACATCGGAGAAGTAGAGGGAGGATCCATCTGTCCTGCCAGAACAGAGAACACTCTTCACAACCTCAAAAGCATATTGCTCCAGACAGAAGGAAGACAACTAAGCAGAGAAAGCAGAAATCTGAACCATTAGCTCTCCCACCACTCTGAAAACCCACCGGGGTGGAAGTTGCATCCAAGCTATCTACAGCAGAGGCTCCAAGAGAAAGTGACAGCTATGAAAACCTTGGAGTAGACTCCAATAGCCCAGATCCAACAGGGATCCTTAAGCTCAGAGAGGCACCTGGCTCCAAGGACGTCAGAGCAGGTGCACTCAGAGCAGCTTTCGATCAGAAGAATGTGCTTTCTTCAGATCCAAACCAGACAAAGCAGCAATACTCGGATCCAAGGACTCTAAAGCAAGAGGCTGGATCAGAGGAGGAGTTATAATGGGTGAGGTAGTACATTATCAGTTTCTGGACCCGAAGGGATAGGAAAGAACTCCCATCTGAATTTGCACAGCGAGGAATTTCCTCAAGTCTCTCAACATCTGCTTTACTGAGACTCCTGGAGGAAGAAGAAGATGCTATGGATGGAGATTTGGAGCACCTTTCTAGAAACATTGATAGCACTCTGGGCAGGAATGGATCCAGATGGAGAGAATAAGTTGTCCTAAGTAAAGGCTTCAGATCAAAGGATGTAGGAACCGATACCATATTCATCAGATCTGAGTAAGGTCGTACTTTAATTTTGGAGCCAATCTTTTTTTTTTAGATTGAAGGGGAAGAGGTTGAAGATTCAGAAGGTTTAGACCCTTGTGCAGACTGTCTAGTTTTGTGTTTGGAGGATTATGGCCCAGTAATGGCCTTGGAGAAGGAAGGTGGCAGCAAGCCTTTCAAAATGAAATTTTCTGTCAGCTAAGACTCTGGAATTAAACCCATGACAGATGCTGTATTCTTGTTGGAAGTATTTTGGACCCCAACAGTACGCACAAATTATGAGCATCAGGAAATGGCAATTTGCTCCCATACTTATTACAGTTTGTAAATCCGGCATTGTCATTTTCAGATATCTTCAGAAAGAGGAGAGAATACTACAACTTTTTTTTTTTTTTTTTTTTTTTTGTTAACTAGAAAGAAAAGACTAAATACCAGCAATGGTAAGTTGGAAGAATACAAATATTTGTGCAAGAGTAAGAAATATACTAACTATGGCATTAAAGAGATGCACAAAAAGTGCAGAGATGGGGAAGATAGGCTAGGGCTACCAACAATGGTAGGAAAAAAGTAAACCAAGGTGTATGGAAAATAAAGGTCATCAGTAATAGCAAAGTAAATTTAAAAATCAAACAGTTTTTAGGAGTTAAGTAAAATCGGACTCCTCTCCCACTCAACGAGCTGAAGGTTATGTCTAGACACGAAAGCAGCAAACGAGATCAGATGTATGTTAGGGGTTAGTGCATTATGGGTAGAGATGAGCGAGATTTATTTGGTGGCCACGAGTTTGTGCAACTGCACAGTCTGATCAGAGGATTAGATCCAAACCCATTAGTTGAGGAATGAATGAAAACTGACATCAGAAAAAAGCCTTAAGGTGGACACCCATTGTTCTCCAAAGAAAGACCCGTTTCTTAGAAAATAGACTTTAAATGTTAAGTTACAGTTAAGGGTGCTATTAGTCTGTTCCTTTGGTCTGTAAAATGTGGAATGATGTTTCAAATCTCTGTAGCATTCAACATCCAAGGTGTTTTCAAAACCCTTAGAGCACTATCTCTAAATGTAAAATGGATCTTAAATTGCAAACAACCAGAAAATATTTTAAAAACAGAAAAACATACTTGTCAATTTTCTTCCTCTGATCAATTGTTATGGTAAAGATGGCATGAGATCTAGAGGACTGCGAATTCATAGCTGTAGAAGCTACTGTTCTTGAGTTGTTGCCCAACTCCAAGCAATGTACAGTATCCTCTGCACTGGTCACTTCCTTCTCAGTCAGTCCAACAATCTATGGAAATAAACACTTGCATCAAATATTTTATCAGCCCAGGCAAAGGAACAGGATCATTTCAGTTTTTCTAAATACCTGCACAGTTAAACACCATAAGCTATCCATTTGACAGCTATCCTAAGTTACAAATATGAAGCAACAGTAAACAAAGGGCATTAAAATTGGCAGAACTGACATTTCAATGATAACAGAAGATGAAGCTCAACAACCAACAGTGAACATAGAAAGATGCAACAAAAATTATAAGTTATGTACTTACCATCACTTGGCATCTGTGTTGTCCATTTTCCATTCTTCACCAATGGGATTGGATCCTATCCTCAGATCTGACTCTGCTACTTACACAAATGTTTGGATCCAGCTCTTGAGCTGCTCCATCTACCCGTAACTCTCAATTCTATCCTAAACACCTTAAATCAAGTTTGCTGTCTAATCTCCCACTTTATAATAGAGAAAGATAGAGACATAAAAAAGTCAGGGCTCAAACCCGTAAATGAATGGTTCCAGTACAGTCCAACATATACTACTTCTAGGAGAGAAGGATGGATGGAGGGGAGTTTAGGAAAAATGAAAATGGCAACGCAGATGCCAAGTTATGGTAAATACATAACTTAGAAATCTGATGTTGTCCTTTTCATTCTTCCTCACCAATGGGACAGAAGCTTCAGCTACGTAGACCTCAAGAGGCTCTCATGGAAGGACACATTGGAGTACTGACTAACAAAAAGAAGCTCTGTTCCTAGAGACCATGTCTAATCTGTAATGTAAAACAAACCTACAAGTCTTTGGCCAAGTGGCTGCAGCACAAATATTAATATAAGTCCTTGATCAGAAAGCAGATAAAGTAGTCAGACAGCAGAGTGAGCTCTATGGGGGTCATCGCAAATCTAGTCCTTTAAGAATAAACCAATGAAATGGTATCAATCCATATGGCTAGTGTAATTTTAGATACTGCCTACATTAATCCCATACTGCCTGACGCAAGCCGTTGGGGGGGAAAGGATAAAAATAGCTTACCGGACTTCCTGAACTGCCAACGTAATTGTCTGTGCACATCAAGGATATGAAGCATGTATTCTCACTCATTTGTAAATTTTGGAAATACGACTGGTAATTGTATGGGCTGGTTAATGCTGCTTTCTATTGCCACTTTAGGAAGAAAGGAAGGGTTGGCTCGTAGACACCCCCCATCCTTATGAAAATTAATTTAAGGAAGCTTAGCTGACCGGGCCTGGAGCAAAAATTATTTTTGCTGAAGTGATAGCTACTTAACAGATTGTTTTCCAAGAAAAACTTAGCATTGCATTTCTCTGCCCGTTCAAAGGGTTTCTGAGAATCCCTGAAGGACCACAGCAAGGTCCCACGTAGGAGGGTCCTTTATTGGGGTCTGAGGAGAAAGACACTTCATGAAGGCTCTACACAATCTGGACGAAGCCAGAGAAAAGGATTTGTTTCCAGAAAGAAAATTAGAAGGTGCTGCCCACTGAAGCTTAATTGTAGAAAAGCTAGCTCCTTCTTTAACAAGAGTTGTTAGAAAGAGAAGAATGGATGAAACTGGTGCTGACAAATGGTTGATATTGTGGCTGGAAGTCCAAATAGAAAATCTTTTCTATTTGCATCTGCAGACCACCTTGGTAGAAGCCTTCCAAGAAGCAAGCCTGGACTGCAACTATTACTGGAAGTGGAGAAACCATGCAGTTAGCTAGAAGGCATGGAGACTGGGGTGTTTAATTCTCGACAGATGAGATAGAAGATCCTGAGTGGGTTCCAGTATCCATGGAGGACATCTCAAGCAAGACCATAGGAAGGGTAACTGTACCGGTCAAGGACAGAAGGGGGCAATGAGGATGACTGAACTCTTCAGCCTACTTGTTTTCTGTAACAACTTTGGAATCAGGGAAACAGGAGAGTGGGCATATAGGAGACCAGAGGGCCAACTGTGAATCAGAGCATCTTTCGGTGACTCCCATGGAGTGGGGATCAGAACTAAGCATTTGCTGTACTTGTTGAGGTGTGTGTGTTTAATGAAATTTTGGAAAGTGTGAGGATGCCTGAGGAGTGGAGAGAATGTTTTGGTACCAATTTTTTAAGAATAAGGGTGATGTGCAGAGCTGTAGTAACTACCGAGGGATAAAACAGTCACAGCATGAAATTATGGGAAAGAGTATTGGAAGCTAGGTTAAGAAGGGAGGTGATGATTAGTGATCAGCAGTATGGTTTCATGCCAGGAAAGAGTACTACAGATGCAATGCTTGCTCAGTGCTGATGAAGTACAGAGAAGGTCAGAAGGAGTTAACAGTGTCTTTGTGGACTTAGAGAAAGCATATGACAGGGTGCCTAGAGAGGAGTTGTGGTATTGTATGAGAAAGTCGGGAGTGGCAGAGAAGTATGTAAGAGTGGTACAGGATATGTACGAGGGTAGTGCGACAGCAGTGAGGTCTGTGGTGGGAGTGACGGATGCGTTTAAGGTGTAGGTGGGATTACATCAAGGATCAGCTCTGAGCCCTTTATTTGCAATGGTGATGGACAGGCTGACATACGAGACAAGACAGGAGTCCTCGTGGACTATGACGTTTGCAGAGGACATTGTCATCTGTAGTGAGTAGGGAGCAGGTTGAGACCACCTTCGAGAGTTGGAGATATGCTCCAGAGAGGACAGAAATAAAGGTCAGCAGGACCAAGACAGAATGTGTGTGTGAATGAGAGGGAGGATAGAGGAATGGTGAGGATGCAGGGAGTAGAGTTGGTGAAAGTGGTTGAGTTTAAATACTTAGGATCAACAGTTCAGAGTAATGGTGAGTGAAGAAGAGAGTACAGGCAGGAAGGAGTGGGTGGAGAAGAGAGTGTCAGGAGTGACTTTTGACAGACTAGTACCAGTAAGAGTGAAAGGGAAGGTTTACAAGAGGGTAGTGAGACCAGCTATGTTATATGGGTTGGAGACAGTGGCATTGACAAAAAGGCAGGAGTTAGAGCTGGATGTGGCAGAGTTAAAGATGTTAAGATTTGCACTGGGTGTGACAAGGGTGGACAGGATTAGGAATAAGTATATTAGAGGGTCAGCCCAGGTTGGACGGTTTGGAGACAAAGCCAGGGAGCCGAGATTACATTGGTTTGGACATGTGCTGAGAAGGGATGCTCAGTATATTGGGAAAAGGTTGCTAAGGATGAAGTTGCCAGGCAAGAGGAAAAGAGGAAGGCATAAGTTAAGGTTTATGGATGTGGTGAGAGAAGACATGCAGGTGGTTGGTGAGAAAGATGCAGAGGACAGGAAGAAATTGAAACAGATGATCCGCTGTGGTGACCCCCAACAGGAACAGTCGAAAGAAAAAGTTGTTGAGGGGTGAGGCAAAGATCACTTGAGACATTCAAATAGATCTGCTGAGCCTGCCTGCTAGTGAGTTGGGTTTCCCCGGCATGTGCATTGCAATGAGAAAGCAGTCTGAAGCAACTGCCCATTCCTAAACCCTCATGGCCTCTCTGCACAGTTGAGAAGATAAAGTTCCCTTGCTTGTTAAATTTACCAGACTGACATGTCCATTTGAACTGCAATAGTCCCTAGAGGCAGAACGTCTTAAAATGCTTGCAGCACTAGGACTGCTCTCATCTCTAGAGCAATGATATGCAACTTGGTCTCTGGAGAGAACCACTCGCCTTGAATAGTCTCTCAAGAAATGCCCCTCCACCCTAGTTGGGAAGAGTCAGTGGTCAATGTGGGCACTGGAGGTAGAAGGGATAACAGTCTGCCCAGAAATAGTTCATTGGACTGCATCCACCAATGAATATGACATTTGCAGATCGGAATGAGTCTTAGCAAAATGATAGGTGCTGATAAAGCATGGACCACTGCACCGCCAAGGTCCACTGAAGGATTTGCATAAAGAATCATGCCAGAGGGACTAGAAGTGTTGCAGCTGACATCGACCCAAGAGATTGTAGTACTAATCTTGCTGGAGGAGACTGGGTGAAATGGTATCGACCGAACCGGATGTCTCAAAGTGGTAAGATGGGAAAGTAAGGATGCCACCTGAATTGTAGTATCCAAGTCCCTATGAATTCCAGGGTTTGCGCTGGGACTAGATTTGAATCTGCATCGTTTACTGAAATGCCTAAAGTATTACAAACCTGGAATTAGTAGTTCATAGCTTGTAAAAGTTGATACTTCAATGGGGCACTGAGGAGCCAATCATTCAGATATGGAAACACCTGGAATCCTAGAGTCTCAAGTGAGCTGCCACAACTGACATGCATTTGGTAGATACCCTGGGGGCTGGGGCAAGTCTAAAGGCAGTGCTCTGAATTGATGATTGGCTCCCAGCCAAAAAAGTAAATGTCTCCTGGATCACCCGTCTACTTGTGTGATACCATGCATCCTGGAGATCTACACAGCACATCCAAACATCCTTGTGCACAGTGGCAGAATGGACTGAATCGTAACCATGCGAACTTCATGTTCTTTACATACTGGTTCAACTTGCTTACATCCGAGATAGGTCTTGGGTCCCCTGTTTTCTTTGGCATTCAGAAAGTGCGAGTAAATTCCGAATCTCATCTGATCTGGCGGGACCCCCTGGATTACTCTTCTGAAGCAGTTTTTGTATTTCTTGTGCTGCATCTTTTTCCTGACTCTGTGGAAGGTTGGCAAGTTTCCTATTTAGGACAGGAGAAGTAAGGGAAATGGTTGTGTGCACCAGCAGGATTTATTCTTAAAGTGAAACTGTTATACAATATATGCACACGTGCATGCGCACACGCAGCTTTTGGCTCTTTACACTGCTATTTCTTAGAAGCGATATAGCTTTGCTGGCATTAGAATTTTCTGATTAGTTATGCATAGTTTCTTTTGGGGGATGTTATTTGGATTTCTAATTTTCACTCTGAAGGAAGTAAAGTTTTAATATTTCTTTACTTGGTGCAGAAAGTAGGATTGGATATAAAAAGCCATATTAAATGAATACTTCCTAGCTTTTATTAATTCCAGGATACTCACCGGATCTTTAAAGTAAAGACTGTTTGAAAAATCCAGTTACTGCAGTCAACTGTGGATTACTGTTGGGAGAGTTTGGTAGACTGCACATGAGCATTAGCAGTAAATAGGGTTACATTTATGCTCATCTAGTGGTAGGGACAGAAGCAGCCTGCTGTTCGTGCACTTATGAAGTTTGCATACACAAACCTCTCTCAAAACCTTTGTTTACATTTGTGTATTTAAAATTTAAACCACATTGACTGCGTTCTTTAAAGAATTTCGCTATACTATATCAAAATCTGAGACTGCTTATTGATGTACATAAGAGAAAATGCACACTACTGGCAAATTATAACAGATAGAATCTGCCTTTTTAATCAGTTAGCTCATTTAAGTTTGTCAGATTCATATGGCTGGTGGCAGGATGCTACCATAAAGCAACAAGGGGTATTAGCAGTGAAAAGGTAATTTTAGACCTTCCTGGGAAAACAATGCTGTTTGGGACAAAAAAAATAAATTTCGGAAAAGGTTAATGTTACAGCTAGGAGTTAAGACAGGAAAACCCTATTGGAATCAAAATAACTGCATTGGTAATTATGGCTTAAAATGGGCACCTACCCTGGCATAAGTTGTAACACTTCCGGCAATAGTTTTTCTTAGACTACAATCTATGAATATTTGAATTTTGTGGAAAGGTTTACAAGAAAAACATGACTATTGATATATACAGTTTTTAGCCGTGTTTGGATTAGCTTGATAAAGGATTACTGTTAAGTATATTATGAGAAAATGATTTTAACTTGATTGGTTATCATGCTACATACTAATGCTCTTAAGATTTAAGTTGGGGGTTATCTATTCAGATGTTTATTAAAAGATATAAAGGGAAGTGCTAAATAAAATCTAGTCTCTATATAGTCTTCACCACTGAAGTTTTGCTTTGAATAGTTTCAATTATGTACTTAACCATAATGACAGATCTGCAAGAAGGGCCCTTGTTTGGTATGTATTGTAGTGAATTTTAAGACATGCAGGTAAATGTGAGTGTGTGCCTTCTTTGAAGGCTGGGTGCCGGGCTGGCAACTCTACACCATAAAAATTCACAGCCAATCATTAGCAGACCAGAGTTCCTCTGTGGAGGCCCCTAACCGGGAAAAGCAGAAAAACAAGTTTTTCTACCAATGAATTTTTTGTGACATCAGTCCAGATGTTTAGATGCAAAGAAAGTGACCCACAACTGCATCCAGAGTTGGACAGTTGGAGCAGCACTTCAGGAGCACTGATGCGGCCCATCGAAAAAGAATTGCTGAAGCCTTGTTTTGTGGGACCAGTCTCTCTAGGGCAACTTTTTCCATTAAAATTTCCTCCACCTCAGGAGGAATTATCCCCATGCGAATCCGGGAAATATCCCTTAGATTTTCATAGCTACATCTTCTTACCACCTCACTGGTTTCTAAAGAAGGTCCACTGAAATGCAGGAAACTATGGTAGAGTCTTTCCCTCTTGCTGGCTGTGGGTGAACGTTTAACTAATGGCCCAAACAAGGAAGTGCCAAAGGGGCATTGATAAAGGACATCTTGAAGGACTCCGCAAAATCATATACCCACATCCATGCATGCTGGTCTCCCTATGACTATGCCTGAACCGGCTGCTTGTGAAGTACCTTCCTCTACAAGACAGTCTCATCGATGCATTAGAAATGGACAATAGAGGGGGGGCCACCTGAGAGAAGTCCTTCTGAAATCCTCCACAGACATGGACTTTAAGTATGCTAATTCCCTAGTCAAATTTCTCTGTAGCAGAGTGAAGAGTCCCAAGTACTTTAACGACCTCAGCGTGAAAGTAGCTCAGGCGTACACTTTCCAAATGTGTCTTTCCCTCTCTGGACTCCTAGTTCTATGGATGGACAGAAAAGCTCTGCTTAGCTAGCTCCTTCTTAGTGGGTGCCGCCACCACATCAACCAGGAATCCCTTGCTCTAGTGGAGTCTATCAGCAGAAGGGATGAGAAAGTACACTTGTGTACACTTACCATAAATGTAGATGTTAGTGTATTCACTGTTGCAGTCATTACATTTGAGTAATCCGCTGGCAGGCTGCCCTCAGTCGGCTTGAATAAAAGTCTTGGGTCCTGCGTCGGTTGTTCTCTTCCATGATGTCTGGTCGTCAGGGGTATAAAACATGCAGCCAACACAATTTTGTTCAGTTTTTATTGCCCCCAAAATGGGGAGCAAAAATATATAAAACAGAAATATATCTAAATGCACTTTTAGCAACATAAACTTTACCTTCATCTAAAAGGAAATACACCACAAAGGCTTTAGTATACAGTGAAGGAAAGAAAAAGTATAGAAAAGGGGGATGGCGGGTGGGTAACCCGGACTGCAATAGTGAATACACTCTAACATCTACATTTATAAGTATACACAACTGTACTATGTTCTTCGTGTTTCACTGTTGCAGTCATATTTGGGTAGAATCCCAAAGGTAAGGATGGAATTAAACAGCATTAGGAGCAGTTATAAGGCCTTGCAGAACTGCAGTGGTAAAGCCTGCCCTGGATTTGGAGAAGAGAGGCAAATGATAATGCTTTCTGAAGGTATGAACAGAACTGCAAGTAGCAGCCTCTAGAATGTCTTTGGTTGGAACCCCTCTGAGAAAAGCTGCTGACTTAGAGGCAGCCCTGGTTGAATGTAACCTGATCCCCTTGGGCACAGGCTTACCATGGTGCAAGTAGTAGAAACAAATGCAGTGGCTTATCCACTTTGAAATAGTCTGGTTTGATATAGCCTTCCCCTCTGACCCTGCAGCAAATGCTACCAGTAGTTGCTCAGACTTTCTTAGAGACTTGGTCCTGTTTAAGTAGAATCTTAGTTGTCTGTGTACGTCCAACGGATGCAGAATCCGCTCCCCCTTGTTCTGCGGATTTGGGTAAAATGTTGGCAGGTGAACTGTCTGGTTATGAGCCACACTGGATACCTTAGGCATAAAAGGATTGGTCCTGAGGGGCACCCTGTCTGGGTAAAATGCAATAAATGGCTCCACAGCCTGTAGTTCTGAAACCCTTCCTGCTGAAGTGACTGCCAAGAGAAAAGCTGTTTTCCAAGATAGAAATTTTATATCCACAGTAGCTGCTGGTTCAAAAGGAGGCAGGGTGAGTTTTTCCAGCACAAAATTGAGGTCCCCTGCAGGAGTTGGTGATCTTCTGGGAGGCCTTACATTTTTGGCCCCTCTAAGATACTATTTAAGCAGTGGATGAGAAAAGAGGGGAGGCTCTGTGTTGTAATGAGCCGAGATGGCAGAGGCCTGAGATGGCAAAGGCATGGATTTTTTATTAAAGAAAAAGATAGGCCCTTGTCAAGCATCTCAGTCAAATATTCTAAAATCTGAGGAATATTAAGCTTTGCTGTGTCTGTTCCTTGTGCTTGGTTCCAAGCACAGAATCTCTTCCATTTATCAGCATAAGATTTTCTAGTACTAGGCCTTCTGGCTTCCAAAATGACATCCATCACAGATTTACTGAGATGTGTTGTTTGAATAATTAAATTATCAGCCATGCTGCAACATTCAGAGTTTGGAGCAGTGTGTGCAGGATTTGATTGTTCTGCTGAGACAGTAGATGAGGTATTTGAGGCAAGTACCAAGGAGGAAGTTGAGACATTCCTTAGAAGTGGGTACCACTGCTGGTGAGGCCAGTCCGGAGCAACTAGGATCGTTTTTGGTTTTCCTGTCTGACTTTTATTAAGACCTTGGAGAGAAGAGGGGGAAGGCATAGACTGATAGGTTTTTTCCAACTGAAGGATAGGGCATCCACTTTCCATGCTTTTTTGAGAAGTTCTTGTATAGAATTTGTCCAACTGGCAATTTTGGGGCGAGGCAAATAGATTTATGTCTGGGCTCCACCATTTCTGTGTTAACATGCTGAAGATTTGTGGATCCAGTTTCCATTCGTGTGGGTCCATACGATTTCTGCTTAGGGCGTCTGCCAGAATATTTTGTTTACCTGGCAGGAATTGAGCTTTAAGATGTATTTGGCAAGTCAAAGCTGTGTTCCACAATGCCATGGCTAGTCTGCAAAGGGGGTAGGGAATGTGTACCTCCCTGCTTGTGTATGTAGCACATAACCGTGGTGTTGTCCATCCTCATCAGTAGTTGTCCTGGATGAAGCAAGTCCTTGAAGGCTGTCAGAGCATTATGAACAGCTAGCATCTCTTTCAAGTTGATATGCAGATGCATTTGTTTTGAGCTCCATTCGCCCTGAATGCATCTCCCCGCCAGGTGGGCCCCCCCAGCATAGTCTGATGCGTCTGTAGTTAGGGTTTGGGTGAGAGGGGGTAGAGTGAATGAGTCCCTTGTTATGGTGACATGACTCTGCCCACCAAAGAAATTCCTGTTGTAGGCAGGGAATGAGAGGAATCTGTTTCCAGACTGTAACAATGTTGACTCCATTAACTTTTTAGGTACCATTGAAGTTTCCTCATATGTAGTCTCGCATATGGAATTAGTAGAATGCAGTTTGCCATGAACCCCAAAGCCTGCAGAATTTGTCTTGCAGATAACTGGGTTTTTGTTGCCATTTGAAGTATGTTGTCAGTTTCCTTTGTCTGGCGTAAGGCAAGCCATCTGGGCAGTTGTATTCAAGCTTGCACCCAGGAAAGCAATTAGTTGAGAGGGTACCAGTTGGGATTTCTTTTCGTTTGTGTACCCTAGGCATGTTAGAAGCCTTTTTACAAACGCCAGATGTTGAAGAAGAGTGTCCTTGTCTTCTGCTTGAATGAGAGTCGTCCAGATAAGGATAAATTTGGACACTTCTTTGTCTGCAGAATGCAATTACTGGTGCCAGGCACTTTGTAAAGACCCTGGGCGCAGTAGATAAGCCAAAGGGCAGTGCAGAGAATTGGTAATGCAAAAAACCTGCCTTAAAGTGGAGGTATCTTCTGCATGATTCCCTTATTGGGATATGCAGGTATAGCTCGTTTAAGTCTAGTCACTAACCAAGCATTCCTGCCCAGCATAGGCAGTAGCTGTTGTAAAGTCAGCATTTTGAATTTTGGAATATCCAGGAACGTGTTCAAAATTGCTAAGTCCAGTATTGGACGCCAAGAATAGTCTTTTCTGGGTACCAGGAAAAGTCTTGAATAAAAACCTTGTCCTTTTTCCTTTTCTGGTACTGGTTGAATAACCCCCATATCCATGAGCGACATAACTTGTTTGAGCCTCTGCCCACTGATTTTGTGGCAGATCTGGCCATCCGTTTGGATTTGGCAAAGTATGGAAATTAAATCTGTACCCCTGGGATACTATGTTTAATACCCACTTGTCCTGGGAAATTAACTGCCAATTTTGAGCATGAAGTGCTAGTTTCCCCCCCAAGGGGGTTACCAAAAGTTAAGTGCTTGGTGATGGTAGAGGAAAGTCATTGAGACTGCTTACTGTAGGGTTGTGCTTTGTTTCCTCCAGATTTGGAGGTGGAGGCACCTCATTGCTTTGACCCGTAAGCACCCTGTGATTGCTATCTGGAACCTTTTGAGCGCCTGGATTTGCCTTGAATGGCTCTGTTGCACACAGGAAAGGACCAGTTTTTTAGTAGGCCAGTGCCTACTGAACCTGGGTGGCTGCACTTGCAAGAAATCTTTTACAGTTTGCATAGACTTAGCTTAGTCTTCCATTTTCTTTAAAACCTCTTCTGCCTCATTACCAAACAAAGTATCATGCTGCAAGGGGGCATCCAACAATTTAGCTTTAACATGATCAAGCAGATTTTGCTCAGAGTCAGGCATGCCTTCTAATCACAGATCCAGTAACTGCGGCCCTGCAAGAGGCCTCCACGGAATCAAAACCACATTGCAAAGTATGCTTTCCAACCTGTTCTGCTGAATGCAATAATTCCTGTAACTATTTTCCACACAGAAATAAACATCATTGTCTGTTTCAGTAAGCCCATAACATGCTGAAGATATTTAAGCATATGAAACTGGCAGTTTAAGGCCCTGATTGCCAAGGTTGCAGACTTATAAATCTTTCCCCATCTATCCAGCGCCCTGGAATCTCTATCAGAGGGGGTAGGATTTTTACATTTAATTACCACTCCTTTGATTCCTGGAATAGGATCTTTACAAGGTGTAGACACCGATTCCTACAGCACAAAGGGACTTCTAGTAAGCATCTCCAACTTTGGTCTAAATATTGTGAAACCAAAGATAGCATTAAAGGACACCTTAAAGCTTTCTGCAAAAATCACAGCCACATCCAAGCATGGCGACTCATGGCAATGCCTGTACCAGCTGCTCATGCTGTACCACCTGATGCACTGGCTAGCAGGCGCAGGGCTACAATAAAAGGTGGACTTAAGGGTAGGCATTTGGGTGATCACTGTTTTTTTGAACATACGAAGGAAAATTACCAGAGAGGGACTTGGACCCTCTGAAAATGAGGAAAGTGTGCAATGTAGTTCAGTGCTCTGAGAGCAAAGGTTACTTAAGCATATGCCCATTTCCTTAATCTACTGGGGTCTTTTCACCCAGTGCTTTCCATCATTTTGGACTACTAAATCCTTCCCAGCTTTTTCAGAAATTGGTTCTTTGGCAAGGTACTTCCATACCTCTGTGGTATAAGATCTATGAGAGCATCTGGAGGGGGAACCACTTTAGACACAGATGAGCCAGTCTCAAAAGCTTCAAGAAACACATTCATCTGGGGGGAAAGTTTGTGGACCAACCCCCTCTGCTTAATCAATCCTAGGTGATCTCCAAAGGTGAAGTCTTCCAGAGGGTGTCTGGGAGATCCTTCACCATCCAAATCGAAGTCTTCAGTGCTTGACTTACGAGAGGAGTCAGTTTCCTCAGAATATGACTCTGGGGTTTAGTAAAGACAGGTCAAAACCAGACTGGGAACTTGAGTGTTAAGTAGTCTTGAAGCTTACGGATTCCAATTGTATGTCAATCCAAATAAGATGTAAGGAAGAGATCCCAACTATGCATGTACCTGCCTTTTTGGCCCAGCCAAAATACCCTTCCAAGCCTTGAAAGCAAATGTGGCAACTGAAGATGAGGAAGTACTCCCTTTGGTCCAAGGGCTCAGTAACATTCCCATTTCCAGAAGAGGTTTGCTACGAGGAAGATCTTAGACCCAGGCTGTCAAGTCCTCAGGCTCACAGAGAGAAATGCCTCCAAGAACTTTGAAGTCTGCTCCACCATCATGAACCTGACGGACTTTGGCTCTGGGACTCATCTTGAACAGACGGCATTGATGCAGAGAGATTTAAAGGGACATAGCAGAATCCGTAGTTCCCTGGACTGCTGAATCTGAAGTGCTCTGGAAAGGTTTGGACGTATGGAAACCTATCCCAAAAACTGAACCAGTATATGATGGAGGTAAACAGGCCTGCACCTGGGTACCCCTTCAAGGACCCCCCCCCCCTCTCTAGCTGGATCAGTGTCCCAGGCTATTTCATCCTTTGGTCGACAGCCTCTTCTGCAACACTTTTGATGGATCAGACTGGCCTAGTGATGATGCTACAGGTGGTGGTCTGAAATGGCCATTAGTCTTGTAGTATAGGTGAGTATTACAGAGCTCACCATATCTGAAGTAGTAGCTCAAGAAGAGGGAGTTTTGACCAGACTAACAGGTGGATCCACATGCTTCAATGTTTTCAATACCCAGACCAAGTCTTGCTTCCAATTTTTTTCCTCAAACCTTCTTTTCAATTACTTATTCTCTTCTATTCTCCTCTTTAGACTTTTCCCTCTTTTCTCTTCCCTGTCCAGTTGTTGGAAGAAGCTGATGCTGGTCTGGATTCACAAGACATAATTGAAGCAGAAGACTGGGGGGGGTGTTTATAATCCATTTTCCCTCCTCCTTGTACAGCCTCAGACCCAAAAGCAGTACAAATATCACAATTAGTCTGTAAAGGAGTACGCTGACTAGGCTGTGAAACTAGTATGTATACAGAGAAGTTAGAGAGTGGGTGTTGTGGAGGGATCTTGTGCCCACAAGCTGAACATTTTAAAACCTGAAGGTCTGTCTGACATCACAAACTATCAATTCACAAACTATCAATTCACACTATCAACTGCACAGCAATCCAGAAAGAGAAAATTCTCTACTTATTTCCTAATGATGTTAAGGAAACAAGAGAACTATATAGAAGCACACCATTAACACACTTGTCAACCTTGACAAAAATATTAAAATCCTGAAAAGCTATAGCAGCCTAAACCTAAAACAGTTAACACTTCAGCATATCATACAAATAGAGTAACAAATAGGAAAAATAAACAAAAATCTTTCAGTTATGAAATGAAAGCTCTAACACATGACAATATGAATCAGGAGGCCAACTAGATCAAAAGTAAACTGGAGAATTAGGGGTAGGGGAGGAGTCACAGCCTTCATCCAAAGCTACGGAAGATGTCAGATTTGATGACCCACCACTTAAATTGGGATGAAGATGGACATTGGATATTCTAATTATGTAAGCAAGCTAACCTTCCCAATGAAAAAGCAGCAGCTGCATTTCTACAAATAGTGTCTGCACCTCCAAGACGCTCCTCAGACAGAGTTTCAAAACGTGTCGCATCAGAAAACCTGTTTAGCATGCAACAAAGCCATTTAAACTAAGCACATTGCAAAATAAATTTCTACATGAAGCCCCGAAAATTTTAAATTTTGAAAACTGAATTACTAGACTGAACCAATTTGCAGATAAAGATAATCATTACGTGGCACTGAAGTTAAATTTAGAATCTGAATTAGTTACATTAGGTAACATTTATGCCACCAGTGTCAACAGGCAGAATTTGAGGGTGTGTGTCGTGAGTTGAGTTGGTAAGAAGGGATAATTATCTGGGCAGGAGACAGTCCTAAAACATTAAGAGTTCCATACACAAAAGGTATTTAAACAAAATTAATTGATACATGTTATGTTGTTTGCAGATAGTGAGTTAAGGCCGGGGAAAATCCTATTTAACGATAAGTATACAAGGTTCAAAAGAATGGACAGGATATATATCCAAGAGAATAGAAACATGAAAAATAGGAAACCCTGAATACTGCACTGTGATCAAGCTCCTCTAGTGGCAATAATTGGGTCTATATTAGATAATCCAAATTTTAAAAGTTCGAAAATCTAATAAAAATAAAGCACAAACTTACCTGAATGTTTTAAGCAGGGGGACAAGCCCCCCCTACACCCCCATGTGGGGGTCTGCACCCCACATACCTCCCTATCTTTAAATATACAAAATCCAAGATCACACTACAGTGCAGTAAAGGGAAATTTTCCCATTCAGCACTGTATGGAGAGCTCTACTGAAACATTCAAACTTTCAGAAGTTAGACCATATGGTGTTCAGACTTAAAAGTTCGTTCAATCACATAATATATACCCGCAATAATTAACCTCTTGACAGAACAGTGGAGATTCTACACCCTCTGTATTAGAGAAAGGTACTCAAGAAACACTGCAGAAAAGGCAGCAACATATGCAAAGGAAACAAGAAAATGTGTAGTATGCACTGTAAGAATGCCAGAAATGGCTTAAGAGTACAGCAGAAACAAAATAGCAAAATGGTCTGCAGCATCACAGGATGATTTTATAGACAAAGGAAAATCTATAGCATACTGCAAAGACAGACAAGTTTAACAGCACAGCACAAGTTCTTGGGATACCCATACTAAAGGCAAAATAATTTGGCAGTAAAGCTGAAGGTGACAAGAGAAAAGATGGGCACATGCAATTCAGGATATAAAAGGCACTGAATGAGCCCGTAGCAATTCTAGTAAATTTTACCGACTTGTTGGGCTATTTCAGAGAGTGAAAATGGTGCCATGAAGGAGGAGACTGATTATTCTTGAAATAAACCATTACCAATGTAAACAGCTGATCAAATAAGAGAACTGATTAAGTGAATATTAGAACTAAATACGCAACTGAAGATCACTGTCACAGGAAATCTTTTGGCTTGAACGGAATTTCCAGAGATACACATTGGGAAGGATGCAGCTAAACAAAATACTTTGTGCTAAACGAAGTACTTGTTGCATAAGAGATTCAAGTCATCTTAGAGGCAGAGATTCCTGGGCTTCAAAACAGCTGAAATGACCCCAACAAACTAATACTAATATTGGCCAGCACTAACTAAATGGAGATAAAATCCAAGTGGCAATAACTGCATCAAGACAGGTAGAATTCAAGCCAGAATTACTAAACAATCTGTGTTTTTGTAAAATGTAGGTAAACTTCTGACAATATCAAGAAAACAAAGTTAAGCCAAGAAGAGGAGCAAGGAAAGGACCCCTACTAAATTTAGACGCACAGAAGGCATTCAATAGGGTACAATGGAACTCTCTGTTACTGCAGCAGATGAGTTTCCCAAATGGCATTTGTGATGGTACAGAACATAAAATGATGCATGTGTGGGTGAAGAAAGACTAAGTTGACCCCATCTTTCAGTGTAAAACGTTGAACAAGCCAAGTCTGCCCTCCTACTTGCACACTATTTTGAGCCTCTAGCTGCAGACTTAGGAACTCTCAATTACAGGACTTGGATTGGGACAACAAAAACTAGCACTGTACATGGATTTATTGATCTACAAAACAATCCCAGAGGAACAGAGATCGCCCATTTTCAACATTAAACAAATTTGGAGAGATTTCTGGCTACATGTGCGATGCCCACCACTGCTGCCAATGTGTGATGGGCACCAATGTGTAGTCCCTATGCTGGGGCAGTAATAAAGGAGCCTGAATCTTCACACCACTGACACTGGAGAGGGACATACACTTGGAAAACAAATGGACAGACACTGCTTGATGCAGGTTGGTCTACATCGGGAAATACCATCTCCCTTAAGACCGCACAAGAAACACTCAGTCCGGGTTCTGGATGTCTATATCTGTCTCCCTCCAGATCCCCAACGAGACTCCCCACTGGTAACACCTATAGGGTTCAGTCCTCCGAATGTCC
Source organism: Protopterus annectens (assembly GCF_019279795.1). Lineage (NCBI taxonomy): Eukaryota > Metazoa > Chordata > Ceratodontiformes > Protopteridae > Protopterus > Protopterus annectens. The sequence continues at coordinate 599,063,229 of NC_056749.1, forward strand.
AAGCCAAGTCCTCCAGCACTCCCTCTATAAACCAAGTGCTTTGTGTCCCAGTCCTAAGTAGCTGACACACCTGGAAAAGGCTGACAGGTTTACTAGCTATACCACCTTCTACCCAGATTATAAGGTAGATTCTCTACCACTAAACACACCGCAATCAGTTATACTCTAAGAACCTTAAAGGGTGTCCAATTACACTGTGCAATATTACTACTAATACAAATAAGAGTAGTTTATCTAGCCCCACAGTGGCACCAAATATATACAACTACTCTCAAAGGTTAGATACTCTCTGCAAGAGCCAAGCTGGTTAACCATTGCTGTGCCAGTGTCCTCTATTAAAACACATTCTAATTCAGATACTATAATACGTGTACATCTCTTCATTTCAGCAGGGTGCACTGTTGATTTTAACACAACACAAGCAAAGCTCACATACATTTTCAGTGCAAGCATCTGTACAGATCAGTTTGATATACAAATGACAATTTACAAAATTCCAGCTGGCTGTGATGGCACAAGTCATACATCCACTGCCCTACTTCTCCCTGGCATGGCTGGCATTACCTCCTATCATCACATATGTGACGCCCCTGCACCGGCCCAGTAATCAAGGAGCCTCAGTCCTCACCATTAGCACCAGTGAGGGATGTGCACATTGGGAGGATGACAAGTACACACACACTGAAGTACAATTTCCCTTAAAAGCAGAGAGTTCAGTCAGTCTGAGGCTGGTTTCTCACATTCCCTCCAGATCCTCAATAAGACTTCCCACTGACACAGTTATAGAGTAAAGATCTCAGCCGACTGGTCAAGCCAAAACCTCCAGCACCCTTTGTCCAATCAGTGCTTCGTGTCCCTGCAAAAGTAGCTGACAAACATACACAGATTTGATTTACATACAGACACTCCTGGGGAAGGCTGAAACAGGTTCACTAGCTATGCCCCCTTCTCTCCAGACTATACGGTAGTAACAGCTGCCACCAACCACAACTTATCAGCTACTATAAGACCATTACAAAACGTGACCAATTCTATTTATTTTAGATTTGTTGACTGGGAGAGTCCAACTGGATTACAAGTCCATTTTCAGTGAAGGCCCGGGGAGAGAAGCTCCAAGAGAACATTTTTTTTTTACAAAACAATTTTAAGGACAGACTTTTGACATACAATTTCCATAGAAGAGACTGACATACATACTAACAGATAGGATAAACGTGTAGTGTGTAATGTTACTATTATCCAAATTGTGTGATCAAGACTTAAAGGCTATTTATGAGTGGCCTATACGGTGTCACCAAATACATATGCAAGTACTCTAAGAGCTTAAATATCTCTAAACAAACCAGCCACAATTAAAAGTTTAAATACAATTAATAAATAATAAAACAAGACAATACTCAATAACTCACAGTGAGAGTTCAGAATCACAGGAAATACTTCAAAACATTGCAGGACGGTCTCAAATACAGAAAACATCTAAACTAATCTTTACTGTATTCCTATCTATATACAGATGATATGCCCTAAATGGCTTGCTTATAGAGCTAGAAAAGTGCTGATAAGATGTTGCCAGATCCAAAGACTAATACAAAATGCACAGACTCTCTCTCTCTGAGATGGTTCTTAAATTATCAAACATTTCTGCTGGGTTCTCAGATTACAACATTCTTGGTCACCTCTGCCTTCAGTTTCCAGGCTAACAGAAACTTAAAAAGTTAGCACCTCTGTTAAAAATACTTCTCTCAGAAGTTTGCTTAGAATTGGAAGTCATAAAACAGTTGAACACTTAAATTTTGAAACCTGTAATTATCTCAGTTTCCAGACAATAGAAAGAACTCCTAGCTGTAGACATTCTGTCTCCTAGCGGAGATGAACACCATCATAAAACTCTGCTTTTCTTGAGGGTTTGCAAGTTAACTATGTTCCAACCTTTATCAAAATATACATTTGCATAGGCATATAGTTAATACTCGTGTCTGCTCTCTCAGCACGGTACACTGTGGTTACATTCTTGAAGCTCGGTACAAAACAGTTCAACACACTTATGCACATATAGATTAATATACACAACACATTTTTCTTACATTTGTAAGACAAGCATATAGATCATATTACTACTCACAAATGAGAATTATTTACAAAATTCCAGCTGGCTGGGCTGGCAGCCTTCACAACATCCCCTCCCCTGTGAAGAGGAAAGCTAGTTTTTCAACTGACCCTTGAGAAATGCAGCTTTAGATAAATAAGTATATCTGGGAATATGTTACCACATTCCATCTAAAGAGCCCATCTGCATTGATATTGCTGACCCCACTACTGTGTTGTACTGTTATATCCCATGCCTGCAATCTTAAGCTCTACTTTAATACCTTGGCATTTTGCTGGCTGCCTCTATTGCAGCCATATTACCGGGCTGTGGCCTGTAATTAGTGAATTTCCTTCCATAGAAATAAGGCTGAAGTTTCTACAGTGCCATACTACGGCTAGACATTCCTTTTCTACAACTGCATAGCATTCCTCCCTAGGCTGGAGTCTATGGCTGATGCACATCATTGGGTGCTCTTCTCCCTCAGAAGAAGCCTGGCTAAGTACAGCCCCCCATCCCATGGTTTGATGCATCGACCTGCACATCAAATTATTTGCTGTAATCTGGACTGGCTAACACAGGGGGTCCTCCCAAAGCTACTTTAATCTTCTGGAATACCTGCTCACATGGTGGGGGGGGGGGGGTCCACACTACCTCATCTGGCCTGTTTTACCTTGTCAGGTCTGTCAGGGGAGCAGCTATGGTACTAGAATTGGGGACAAACTTTCTACAATAGTCTGCTGACCTTAAGCAAGCCCACACTTACTTTAGTGACAGAGGCAGGACAAGCATGAATGGCTTCCACTTTGGCAGGTTCTGGCCTATCTTACCACTCCTCACTCTATGTCCCAGGTAGGAGACCTCTGCCATATCCATCTGACACTTACTGGCTTTATGGTCACCTCTGCTCTCTGCCTAGCACTTACCAACATGCTGAATGTGCTCTTCCCAGGAATGGCTGCAGATGGCAATATCATCCAGGTAGATAAGGGTATAATCTTCTGCCCCGCTAGGATACAATCTACCAGCCTCTGGAAAATTGCTGGGGTATTTTTCATCCCAAAGGGAATATTCGTGAACTCATACAAGCTGAAAGGAGTCACAAAGGCTGACCTCTCTCTAGCCCACCATGGGTTCCCTTATATCCATGTGCAGCACAGGGTATCCCTTTCCTGTGCAAAGATACCATGCTTGCTAGGTATAGATCACTTTTTTCCACAAACTCATCTGCAGAGTTGCATTTCCTGTCTGCCAACCAGATTCTCATGTCTGCAGTAAAGTGCTAATGGCTTGTCCAGTCACAAAAGGTCTGCCAGCCCTTGAAAAGTGACTTGACACCCACTCACTCACCTATGGGAAACTGCTTAACACAGCAATATAATCAGCAATATAATCACATACACTTTCATCTGATTTACATCTATAATCATGAAACTTTTTTTCTGTAAGCTTCGGGTGTTCGCAAATGTTAAAACATCATAAGCTGTGCTTAACTATCATAATCTAAACACTCAGTATCAGAAACAGTTAAAGCTTTACCATGGAGTAAGGGGGTGAGGAAATGTTCCCAGAGCCCTCGGTCAAAATTTATTGTTTGCATACTCTCAAGTATATGAATAAAACTAATCAAAATAGTCACCTTCTTGGAACAGAGGAAGAAGTTTACTGACCTTTATTGCTTTTGGGGTACGGTTACTCCCTTCCCCATTACCTCCATGACCATGGCTAAAAGTCAGCATTTCCTCATCTTGTTGCCTCTGCCTCTTTCTGGCTTACAAGTGCCACAGTCTCTGTTTCTACTTCCAACCATTTGGCTTCCAGTTGAAGTCTCTAACTCGACAGATTTTTAAGCCCTCTGAAGAAACAAACTGTCCTGTTTCAGAGAGCTGTAAATTCCCATCACCAAATTGGTTATCCTGGCTTATGGTCTGTGCTGTGGCTGTGGTTACGGCTGCAATCATTTCCCCTTAAGGCAGGCTTACATGCCCCAGTCCTTTGGCTTGGCATATCTGAGCTAACTGGTTCCTTGTCAGCTTGCCATAATCCTATGCCGACATCCTTGCCTGCTCTCCCCGACTATGCTAACAAAAAAGTAAATAAAACTATTGTGATACGAAACAAACTCTACTTTGTGGCTCTTGAGATTACAAACACCTTCTTTAGTGACACTACTTAGAGGCTACAGAATTCAACACCCACACCACTCAACAATATGCAAGCATGTGATGATCACTTCATTGCCAACCAATAAAAAATTGACACCCACCACTGCTGCCAATGTGGGATGGGCACCAATATCTGTCATCCTCATGCTGGGCCAATAATCAGGGAGCCTGAATCATCACTGACGCTGGAGAGGGACGTGCACTTGGAATACAAAGGACACAGTACTTCCAGATGCAGACCTCTCTGCATCAAAGTACAAATTACCTTAAGAGCACACAGGGAATACACACAGACTGGAGTCTGGCAGTCTGTCTCCCCTCCAAATCCCCAACAAGACTCCCCACTGGTACAGCTGTAGGGTTAGGTCCTCAGCCCAATATCCAGCTGTAGCGTTAGGTCCTCAGCCCAATGTCCAAGTCAAGTCTTCCAGTACCCTCTCTGTACACCAGTGCTTCGTGTCCCTGCCCCAAATAGCTGACACACGGGACAGGTTGGCACAGATTTACTAGCTATGCTGCCTTCTGCCAAGACTAGTAGGTAAATTCACTGCCACCAGAAACTCCACAATCAGCTACTCTAAGTTCCTTAAAGGATGTCCAATTATACTATGCAATATTAATACTAATACATATGGTTGCAGTTCACACCAAGACGGCTAGGCCTTCTGAAGTGGCCCCCACAGCGTCACCAAACAAATGCAAGTACTCTCAAATGTTGGATACTCTCTACAAGAACCAGCCACAATAAAAGTTTTAGATACATTTAATAATAAATCTTCTGTCTTTCGGCTTTTCCCGGTTAGGGGTCGCCACAGCAGAACTCCGGTCCGCTAATGATTGGCAGTAGATTTTTATGTGCTGGCTTGCCCGGCCCAACGCACAACCTTCAGCAAAGAAACGCCCTCCACGCATGTAGGCACACAGAAAACGCTCTGAGAATCGAACGTGCACCGTCTAACTGTGAGGTGACAACACTACCGCAGCTCCACCACAGTTTATTTAATAAATAAAACATGAAAATATTATATATTTACAGCAAACCAGAGTTCAAATCACAGGAAACACTGAAATTAACATTGCTGGACAGACTCGTACAAAAACACTCTAAACTAAGATTCACTATATTCCTGACTGAATCTAAGAGAATTACATTGCGCCCTAACCTTACATGGGCAAGGTAAGAAAATACGTGACCAGTCTTTCTGGTCAGGCTCCCAAAGAGAATACTCTACCCTCTGAGATGACTCTAAAATATAATTTCCACGATGACTTGCAAAATGACCTCCTCTGGTTACCTGATTCTAGGTTCCCACAATATCCCCTTTTGAAGTTTGGGACAGGCAAACTGCTACAATACACATTTAGAGCTTTTATGGCAATGTCTAGGAGCCATAAACATTTACTGCATCCCTTCTTTACAAAAGGTAAAAGATAAATCGCTGCTCCCAGACCTCTCTGCCTACTCAGCACTGTGGGGTATCGTTCAATGATTTAAGAGCTCATTTACTATTTCCCTTATTTTTCTTAAAATAAGCCAGCTGGTTAACCATTGATGTGCCAGTGTCCTCTATTAAAACCTACACATTTAATTCAGATACCATAATACATGAACATTTCTCTTCATTTCAGCAGGGTGCACTGTTGATGCACTTTAACAATTTTCATTAGCAAAGTTCAAATACATTTTCATCCCAAGTATCAATACAGATCAGTCTGATATACAGATGACATGTACAAATTTCCAGATAGTTGTGCTGGCACAAGTCATACATACACTGCCCTACTTCTTCCTGGCATGGCTGGCAGTATCTCATCATGTTAATACTAAATCTTTCTGAACTACAATCCCTAACATAGGTTAAAGGACAAACATCCTGACAACTGGAGAGAATTAATAAACTTTTTAGGTATTACTCTACAAAGAATAGGAGATCAAATGTGGCCAACCAAGGACATGGATGGACTAGGGATCTCAGACTTGGAATCTTAAGTGAGCAGCACAGGTGAGTACATTTTGCCAAATGCTTAATCTCTTTGGCAAGGGCTAGATGTAAAGAAATGCAAAGAGCAGCAACAGGGCTTAGAAGTGTTCCCCAGGTCAGACGCAAGATTCAGGAAAGGCACTACTATACGACAGAAAACAGAAAGTTAAAGGATTAGAAACTGGCAATTCCCCATTAAGTTAGCAATACAAGAAAATATGGGAACAGAACATATTAACCTGGCAGACAGGTATTTGAAAGGTTACTAGGGCCAATCAGGATACCAGGCATTCTTAACAGGAGAAGCATTTAAAATCAAGTTCAGGCTAAACTTGCACTACTTGACTTACTGAGCTATTAGAAAGATACACAAGAAAATGAAAACTGAAGAGAGCAACCTAAGAGTTCTCAGACAGAATGCTTGAAGACATTAGAAAATCAGAAAAATTCTCAAAGGAATGATATCAAAATTATACAAAGAAATGAATGAAACTAAATCAAAAGTTAAACAAATTGCTTAAGGGTTGGGAAAGGATATTAGTGATGACCACAAGAGATCTGTCTAGGATTAAAGTCAGTGAAGTTAAAGGTTCAAATTTTTCTGATGGAAATGTCTGCACTTTTTTTTTCAACCACCACAAGAAGATTAAACAAAATGCTGCCAACTTCCTCCAATTGCTGGAGGTGGGAACAAGAGTAATCTGGTTCAGGGCTACACATGTTTTGCATGCATCCTTAACTAGCAGAATACATACAGCATAGCAGAAATATATAGATCTTTGTGGTCAAAGCATTCTTGTACTCGCTGGGAGTACAAAATGGCATGGGTAAGAGTAATATGGACAGACTTCTGTAACAAAACAGTTTTGGCTGCAAAAAAATGCAGTCATCAATAAATGGAAAAATAAAGGCCACCTCCCACTCCTACAGAAAGGAAGTACTTAACATATTTAATCAAGGCAATAATGGGGGGGGGGGCAACTTACACAGTCAACGGGAGAAACAAGCAAAAGAAAAAATAACAGTTCACCAAATAAGTTAATGATGGGAAGTAAAGACTGCTGCCATGATTAGATCTAGAAAGAATATACTCCTGTAATGACTCAAATATCTAAGTAAAGTAGAGCATAACAGTAGGAGACACTAAGCTTAGTAAAAGAAAATGATCAGGCTAACCATGTTTATTATATGAACACCGACTCAAGCTGTATATAAGTGAAGCTATCCTGACAGTAGTTATATTCTGGCTTTCAGTTTCCCTTGTATTAGTTTTACTTATCTTGATGTTGCTTAATTTTGAACTGATTATAGCATTTCATGGTTTTAAACTGTATTTTGGGTATTGCAAACTTCAGCATGGGGTATTCTGGTTATAACAAAGTGTGATTTACTAAAAAAAAGTTCCGTTCCCCAAGAAACAAGACTAATGACACCCCAGTAATACACAACGATCTTTGTATTGCATCAAGAAAAAAAACAGAGCAGACAGATGTCCCTCATACCACAGATGTGCTGATGTCCAGGTAGGAGGGTGTCTGCTGAACCTGGTGGGAGAAAGATCCAAGCCTCTAGAAGTCTGACAAAGGATCAGGCCTCCTGAGTCTGAAGTATAAAGTGTTACCACTACTGCAACAGTAAATATAAGCATCACATGGAACTCCTCTTACAAGCCTATGCTTTGGTTACCAGTGACCATCCTCGGTAAAACCTCCAGGTGCTGAAAACAGCTACCCTTTGTACTGAAATTACACCCACAGAGTAATCAGGAAGAGCTTCCTCTGGGAAACCCAGACAGCAGTATGCCAACAAATGCCCATCTTAGCAGCATCATCACCCAAGGACCCTGCATGACCACAGGCCTAAGATCTTGAAGTGCTGCCATGTAAAAATGACGAACACAGGTTTTGTTACAATAAAGGCATTATATCACGTCTGTGTTATAGTATCACTGGTTGAATCCTGGTCCCAAAAAGGGACACAAGCCATCCAACTACTACGAAAGTGTAAAACCTTTCATTGAGCTTAAAATGAAAGCTTCTATAGTCCCTTTCAAAATGGCAAATGAACCTACCTAGGAAGTTCCTCTGAGACCTCTTGCGCCTTTGGTAGCACTCTTTGGAAAAAAACTTGATAGAACATGGCCCAGGATGATCAAATCAAGAACTCGCAACTAAGCTGTGAAAATCTGACCCTACTCCCACAAATAAGCCCAGACCACAACATGGACTGCAAAGGGGGTACACAATTAACCTCAAAGCAGCCATGTCATCAGCACAGGAGAAGGTGGTAAAAAAATGTGATGCTCAAATTCCCATCTCAGATGGCAAGGAGAGCAGTTTTAACTTTTTGGAGCGCTCTAGGTCTGGTAGAAAAAAAAAAAGATGTGAATAGTCAGCTGGAGTGGTGAGTCTTGTTTCCTCTGCAAGTCATTCACAGGGTCTTGACAGGCTTGACCAAAGAGCATATTCCTCTTAAACCTGGCATCTAGATGATGTTCTTACACTTCTCCAGTACAGCAGACAGGCTAAGTCATGCTATCCTTACAAACATAAACCATGTTAAAGGCTCTAACCACTCAACCATCAAAATTATAGAATGCTGCACAGAAGCCTACCTTGAAAGCCAGAGACTAAGACCAAATCAGATGTTCTTTGAGCCCAAACTCAGGGGAGGCTGACAAGTTCTCTCGAAAAACATCAAAATACACCACCATGAAAGGAAAGGTGGCTAACCATTTCATATCAGCACATAAAGGTTGTATGGGGGGGATTTAGTTTTAGTGTTTTAGCAAGACCAAAAGTTTATAATGGCAATTTTAAAAGGGAATTGAACTTGAATATAGGATAATTAATCATACACCAAGTCCTATGGGAATGAATTTAGATAGTGGCATAATTTTGTAAAAATTAATATAGTAGGATTTAACAAGTATAACAGTATTAAAATATCAGAGCTAATTATACAGTTACAAATTTAAATATTTATTTTTATAAAATTTATGCTTTTGGTTAATTGATAGATTAAGATGGATTTTTTTCATGGGTATATCTACTTATAGGACTATGGTAAAGGTGTTTATGATATGAAATAAATATAAAATAAATCAAAGTTATTTTCATGCATGAATTATAATTGTTTTGTATGTATTTGTACACATGAATATCAATTTATGCCTAAAATACAGATGTGGCTGCTTCTCAATTCATTGTATTTTGTTGTATGTACATTGTTCTTTTTTCCCTTTTTAAATGGTTTTGTCTTGCACTGTGTGGTTGCACTTTAGGGAAATTAGTTAATTGTGAAGATTAAATATTTAATTTGATTTAATTAATTTAATGCATTTGTAATAAATGTTTGGTATACAAGGAAGTGAATTTTTGTAGTAAGTTGTTCCATTGAAGGGAAAAGGTTGAGGTACCAGAACATGAAAAATAAAAGCTTACAGCATTTCCTTGCATCGTTCCATTCATGGTGGTGTGTTTTGATGTTTTCCGAGAGGTGAAATTTTGTGTGTCTTGTGGTTGTATTTCTTGAGGTTGACAAGTTCTCCCAGGTCCTGATCTACTTGAGACTGGAATAAGTAAAGGACAAAGTGAAAAAGCAAGGGCCCAGGGCCCTTGACAGACTATTCCACAGCTTTAGAATGTCAATGTAATGCAATGTGACAATAGGTCAAATACTACACCAAAGAAATCAAAAAGGATTCCGCTATAGAATGTATGGTGAGAATCTAGCAAGACAAGTTTGGGGATTACAGCATCTACATTCTTGGGGACCAGAGAACTAGAATCAGGATACTTGTAAAAAATCTTTAAGTGATTCCATGAGTGGATAACAAACAGCTTTACCACATTTTAGCCCAAATACTCACTTGGGTATTGCAAGGGCCAAGGAATGGTCAGAGAGAGTCCAGTCTACACTAGGCCTCAGAATTAAGGTCTCTCAAAACTCGGATAATCCAAGGAGAAAGGGAAGTGAGGACTGCTATTGTTTACCTCACAAAAAAAAGAGCCCTCCACATCACATGCTACTCATATGAGCCAGAGAACAAGTCGTACTGTACATCACCCCTCCCAGATATGAGCTAATCCAAAACAGTTGCATGCTTCTGTTGGACGTCAAGCAAAACTCATGCGTAACTAAAGAACATGTGGAGGACAAGGTATCAGGCTCTGCCACCATCACAACATATTCAAAAGGATGTGCATCTAGACCAGTGACCACAAGACACATCTTTGATATCCAGATCTTGAACTGCAAACTCTGGTTCCTAATCCAGATCTTATATGAAACAATCCTGTATTGGTTTGTGATTTATTTATCTTCACTGTTGCATAGATATGTGATGGTGAGCAATAGTGATTTAAACAAAACTTGTGTGACTGACAACTGGTACAGTAGATCAGACTTTACAGCAGTACTTAACATTCAGTCGTATACTTGAAGTTGACTTAAAACCTCTGAATTCTGTAGAAGATATTTTATCATCCTTTACTTTTAGATTTTTTTTTTGCAGCTGAAAAGGAATTCCTTAGAGGAGTACACTATTAATGATTTTCTAAAGCAGAAGTATATTAGCACAGTGTACTAAATGCCATGTATATTTAAAGGAAATACCTTACAACACTAGTGGCCTGGTTCCTCATGACAAAAGTTGAATGATTTGCTTACTATTATTGGTAGTAAATTTAGGCCGTGATCATTGCACTTACGGAATTTACACAGCTTGAACTGTTACTTATCAGTCCAGTTAGTACTACATATATTAAGCAAAAGGCAAATGGAGCACATTTAGGAAAGGCAGTGTTACAGTAAAGATCTCTCAAACTCCGATTAAACATCATACTACTGATGACAACTTTGGAATTCAGGATACAACTATTCAGCAATCTAAGGATTCAGAGTATATAAAAGAAAACATTAAAAAGTTCACAACAAGAAAGAAAAAGTAATGTTTTAATGCAAAGAGAATACATTCTAAAAGGGCACTGCTTTATGTGACAGATTACAAAGAATGACAGAAGAATTGCATCAGAAAGCCTTCAGTCTACAGGAAAAAGCATACATTTTTCAAATTAGAAGGTAGGGGCAAGGTGAAAAGAAAAATAATCAAAACTGAACTTTGAAGAACTGAAGACTATTACTATAAGAAAAAAGATCAAAACTGACTATATGGTTCAACCTATAGATACAAAAGCTTGCTGGATGAGAACTGTATGCATGCAAATGTAATAAACATTAATAAACACTAACTGTGGTGAAGGGCATTTATTTGTAACAATACAGCAGACATCATTAATTCAGAAGTTGGAAATTCTTCACATCACAAGTATATCGCTTCTGACCAGATAAGAGATTAGAGAAAATGATAGTTATATTTGAAGAAAAGATAATGAACCTGGAATAGTGTTATGCTTGCTGGGAGCAAAAATACAGGATGTGACAAAGGCCTTAGAATGCCTCAATCCAAGGAAGTTGGGATCTGTGTTTATTCATGTTGGTACAAATGATGCCATCTAAAAGGGCTCTGTTAGACAGCAATGCTTGTACTGGTGTAGGACATTTTTCAAAAACAACATGTAAGAGTCAGGTCACTGTGAAAAAATAATTGGGGGGGTTAATACCTATAGGACAAAAATGGCCCGGTTAAAAAAATGGAAATGTATAAAGCATCCAAGCCTAACTTTGGGTACACGTCTTTAGAAAAGATGGTGTGTGCTTGTAAAGACCAGGGAAGAGTTTTTTGTAGAAAATGTATTTGTAGTATTTGACTAACAAGGCTGGCTTTCTGCCAGGTTGGAAATGCAACAGTTCACAGATAGCAACATTTGATGCATCTCTGATAGTTGTTAATGTTTGCAGCAATTAAGTGTTTTGTTGTTGTTACATTACCACATGATTGAGGTTGTTGTTGCATTACCACATGATTGAGGTTATTGTTTGCGAAACATAGTTAAAGAACAAATACTGGAAAAGAGTGCTGTCGGGGTATAAATGTTTTACTGAAACAGTCATTCTAACTAAATATCAGGTGGAGATGTAAGAGACCTGTGATTGCATGTTAATGCTGCAGATTGTGTAACAGTGACAAAGTTAACCCTGGAACATTATTTGAGCATAAAGACCAAAGTCAAATGCATATGAACTACTGGAATTCATACAAATCCTGTATGAAACACAGGAGGGAATAATAATAGTGGCTGGGGACTTAAATTTACCAGAAACAGACTGGAATAATATTGATTCAATAACATTAGTAAATACATATACAACATATGCTCAGGAACAACTGCTTCAAATTGTAAAAAAAAAGCCCAACAAGGGAAGACCTACCCACGGCTGGTGTGGTTTAATCACAAAGGCAAAGCCAGAGTGATTAAAGCCAACCATGGGTAAATCTTACATATACCACACCAATGTCATCGATTACTATTATACAGTGACATTTAAAAAAAAATACTTACTTTTCTTAAATAATGTCTTTGTATAAAGGTGCCATGGTGTTCTTCCGCTTCTGCTGCATATCCGGTTGCCTTTTTTTTTGTAGTGTACATGCATATCAGATTTGCAGTCCCATGCTTACCCAGTACACCAGTGCTTTGGAAAGGAAGCAATGAAGGAAGGTTGCCATTGCTCCTTTTCATTTAAAGAAAAAAATGTTTTGGATACTTTAGGGGTAGGAGAGAGACTGGAGGAACTAAACAGAGAAATTAGGTACATTTTAGTTTTGAATAATGTACCTGATTTTTCTAGTATTTTTTCCATCCTGTCTCTCGTATGCCCAGACTGTCCGGATTTCTAATTTTATTTATATTTAAAAAAAATTAAAAGTTACAGTACATACCAATGGAAGAAACTCCAGGTGACTGGACCTTTTTCCATTAATATGCTTGGATTTAGAACAAGCACGCAGGTTTGGCAGATCAATCAGCATGCTACTTTTTGAATGCTAATGGCCAGTCATTGTACAATTACAATTTTACAACATAAAGCATAAAATCGTGCCTAACAGCATAACACTGACCTTCTAGAAGGTAATTTATTTCACAGGTTTGAGATAAGTTTTCACAGAAAACAATCAGATAACTATTAAAACAGGAAGACATGTTTATCAATAACCAAGTCTTCCTGTTTTAATGGTATTTATCTGATGAAGTTTTCTGTGAAAAATGAAAGAGCATGTATCAAACCTATGGAATAAACTACATTAACAGTTACTCCTGGACTAGCTGCTATTTGTTTTACTAATTTTAACTAGGATTAACTTGTAGGCATAATTGGGAGTTTGACTTAATATCCTCAGAAAATACTGATGGCAACCTTATTCTAGCAACTTTCTATGGTTATAAGAGAAATATTAAAAATCTGTCCCTATTTGTGGCTCCATCCAAATTATGTATGAGGTTGAGGTGTGGTCAAGAAGTGCGCAAACCTCAATCATTGCTGCTGGCAGGAATCACTCTTGCTCCTCACACACATGCGCAAAGTCTTCTGCTTTCATGCACGCATTCACTCATACAGAAACCCACACAGTTGCGTCTGCTTTCATGCACACATTCACTCACATGCAGACAAACTTTTTCGGTTTCCATGATTTTTATTTTACACTTGCTAAACAGCAGAAGTGCTGCTTAGGGAGTGTAAAATAAAGGCTCGATCGATCTCACTGTTTGTGCTCTCTCTCTCACGCACAGTCTTCTGCTTTCATTCACACATTCACTCACACACCCAGACACAACACATTCACGTCTTTCTGGCAAACCCTGTACCAAATGATCCATGGCCCGGTGGCTGGGTACCACTGGATGCAACAGATTACAGACATTTACAAAATCTTATGCAAAGCAGTTTGGCTACACAAAGTGGCTGATAAACTGTCCTACCACCACCAATATAACTTCAGGTACTGAAATGAAAGCAGATTATATTGAAAAAGAAAACTACACAAACTGGGCCCAAGCAAAGCACAGGGAGTAGACAGAATTAGTAATACTCACGTGATAACACTTTGGCATGAATTTACAGAACCACTATTTGCTATGCACTGTCCAAGTAAAAAAGAAGTGGGACAAACCCAAGAGTCAGACTCACAAGTTTACTTTCATATGAAAAAATGTGGAGAAGGTTATTTTGGATAAATTGCCAGAAATGGAAAAGTTGGGACTTGAAACCAAATATCAACATGCATACATTGAAAACAGATCTCTAACCACATGTAACATGATTTTCTATAACATATAATCAATAAATGAAAATGTAATTAATTTATATGGTCCAGGGAAAACTCCACCCATATGTCAAGTATTTCTTTAAAAAAATAAAATTTCCTTCTTTGTAATCCAACACTAAACAGGTTGCATAGAGAAAAAAAGAACCCATGAATAATTATTCCATTTTATACCCAGACTTATTTCGGTTTGCCTCTCCTTCCTGCACTTATCTAGTCACACGTTACATCATGAAGACTACTACGAGTGGCTAAGTAATTAGGTTAGGTCACTTATTCCTTCTGCAAAGCCATAGCTCACAAACATTAGGATTCACACGCGTCTCAGTCACAGATTGAAAATATCACATCTCAGATAAATAGCAGAGAGAGGCTTTCAAGTTATCTCAGCCCAAGTTACTCATGGGTCAGATTTCTCACACGAACAAAAACAAAGTCGTGCAAATTCTTACCAAAACCATAGCTGTCCTTCTCTTCCATGTTAGAGTATTCTGTGGGATCCCGCGTCTTAGGCAACCCGAACGTTGGCTGCTATGCAAAAGCTTAAGCCTGGTTGCTGCTAGTGCGTGGGACGTCACATGCAGGGTCATAAACCAGGGGCCGTAAATGCGATGTCTGCAAGCACAGACCTCAGAACGAACTGTCCAGTCGGACAACAGTCTAATTGGAGCCAAATTATGTCCTCTAGACAGCTTAAATGTAATAAGGGAGGTAGGTGGAAGGGAACGAATACTGCAACATGGAAGAGGATATCTATGGTTATAAGGTTTTTACACAACTATTCTATGTCCTTCTATTCACATGTTGCAGTATTCTAACTGTGGGAGAGTACAACAGCTCAAGGAAGGGTGATGGAAGAAGTTGCAGTTTCCAGGAATCCCTGCAGGACTGCCCTTGCAAATCCTGCTTTGGCTCTGAAGATATGGTCCTATTTGTAATGTTTGGTGAAGGTATGCATAGAGGACTATGTGGCTGCCTCAAGAATGGTAGTGGTATCCTGGCCATTGAGGAAAGCCCCAGAGGAAGCCACAGCTCTTGTACAGTGTGCCCCGACACCATGAGGTAATTGTTTGCCATGGTAGGAGTAGCAGAAGGTGATAGTTTTCCTTATCCAGCAGGAAATAGTTTATGACACCACCTTGCCCAGGCCCCTAGAGTGGAAGGACAAAAAGCTGACTGGACTTTGATATTTTTGGCTTTGTCCAAATAGAACCTTAATTGCTTGTGGACATCAAGGAAGTGAAGCATTCTCGCACTGTCATTCTTTGGGGAAGGAAAGAAGGTGGATAAGTGAATAGACTGATTAAGCGACAGCTCATTGACCACTTTGGGCATGGAGGGATTGGTGCTTAAGGTCAACCCCATCTTTGTGGAGATACTGTAAGATGGGGATGTCATTAGTGCTTGCAATTCTGAACCCTTCTGGCTGAAGTAAGGGCTATTTGGACTGTTTTCCATGTGCGCATCCATAGAGAAATGGAGCCAGCTGGCTCAGAGAGCAATAGTTTGTTTTTCTAGTATATGGTTTAAGTCCCAATGTGGAGGAACAGGTTTCTTTGGTGGCTTAATGTGTAGAAACCCCTTCTGAGAATAGTTTGACATCCAGTCTGGAAAGTAGTGATGGTTCCACAGGTAAACATGCAGAAATGGCAGATAAGTGGACTTTCACGGATAAATATGAAAGGTCTGATTTTGAGCTCACACACAGGCTTGGACTAGAGGAACATCCACTTGGAAGGTATCCCTATGCCTTTGGAGACACCATTTGGAAATATAGGATCTCCTGGTATTGGGTTTCCTGGACTCCTGCAGGATATCCAGCACATCCTCAGTGTAGCAGTGTCTGAAAGGGGTCAAAAGTTTATCAGCCGGGGGGGTGGGGTCAAGCAGAGAATCGCCATGAGTGGGTGAATCAGAGATTCCCTTTCTGTTGTGTGAGCAGGTTCACCTTGTGAGGCAACTTGTGGCAACTGCCCTTGGCAAGAGATTGAACAAGGGGGAACCAATGCTGCCTTGGCTAATTGGGAGTCAACCAGCAAGATTTTTGGCATGTCCCTACTGATTTTTTAGGAGGACTTTCTGAATGAGCAGGAAGGCTGAGAAGGCATACAGAAGCAGTCCATTCCAAGAGATGGTGAAGGTGTCCACTCTGCAAGCTTGTGGGGAGGGATCCTTGGTACAGAAAAGTTGCAACTGTCTGTTCTTGGGGGGGGCAAATAGATCTATTTGAGGTGTGCCCCATTGGTGGACAATCCATGCATGATGCAGAGAGAAAGATCTGAAACTGCCTGCATTGATATGTTGTTCTGAGACTAATTCCTATACATGCATTTGTAGCCTGCAGAGCAGGTAGGACCTGGTCCCCCCTGTTTATGTACTACATCACAGGTGTCTGCACAGATTCTCAGGAGTCTAGGTTGCATGAGAGGGAGAATGGCTTGCAGGGCTAGGTGAACTACAGTCATCTTCCTTACGTTGGTGTACTTTCTGGAGGGACAGCTCCCATAGGGACTGCACTTTGAGGCCATTAACAGTTGTTACCCCAGCCTTGATCTGAGGCATCTGCATGCATGCACTGTACTGGCGTGGGGGTTTGCAGGGGTAGGCCTGGGTTTAGTTGCATCTGCAGGATCCAACACCTCAGTTCTGTTTCCAGGCAAGTTAAGAATGGTCCAGGCAATAAGAGCCACACAAACCAAGAAAAACCAAAAGATGTGGATTCGGACAGGCAAAAAGTTTAGTTGATTTATTTGAAGTAAAATCCAAGTAAACAGTAAGTCTTCAAACACACAAGGATAAGCGCTTTCATTTGCAACTATGACAAACTTCTTCCGACTTAATGTTTACTTCTTGGATTTTACTTCAAATAAATCAATATTCAACTTTTTGCCTGTCCAGATCTACATCTTTTGGTTTTTCTAAGTTAGGAATGGTACCAGAAAAGTGCAGGGACTGGCTGTGTTGTGACCAAACATTTTTCAGGTACCACTGGAACTTCATGTGCAGCCTGGCCAAGGGCAGCAGAGGAATTGTGGCTGCCATGAGACCTAGAAAGTGCATGAACTGTGAGGCTGACAGTTGACTTAGAGATTCTGGAAGTGGCCGACTAGGGAAGGAGACCTTGTCCTGAGGGTGGAACACCTTCATCAAGTCGATCCAGACTCTGCAGCCTAGGAAACTTTTGTCCTGTGCTGAGGATTGTAAAGATTTTGCAAGGTTGAGGGTGAATCCCAAACTCTAGAGAAGGGACAGAGAAGAGAAGATTAACCAAGGGTGACTTCCTCGTCTGCTAGAATGAGGAGATAGTCTAGGTAGGGGGTAAATTTGAATGCCCTTTGTTCTGTAATAGGCTATTTTGCTGGGGCTAGGCATTTTGTGAAGACTCTTGGTGCAGTGGACAAAACAAAGGGCAAAGCCCTGTATTGAAAGCTTGAGAAGGGTCCAGCAAAGCACTGATGCTTCCTGTGGTTTGGGTGGATAGGTACGTGGAGGTATGCCTCCAGGTCCAAAGTGGCCATGAAAGCTTCGGGTGGGAATAGTGGAAGCAAGTTTTGAAGAGAGCATTCTGAAGGAAGGGACCTTCAGAAGGAAGTTTAGGAAGGATAGATCTAGGATGGGTCTCAAAGGACCATCCTTTCTTAGCACAGGAATAACCTTGAGTAAAAACATCCTCCTCCTTGGCCTGGGGGAACAGCTTCTATGGGCCCTTAGCCGAGGTGGTCTTTCATAACCCTGTGGAATTAGGGGAAGTTAGTTCTTTGGAGGGAAGGGGATGCCTAGTGTTACGGGTTTTTCCTGCCATATGAAGCATCCTTTTCCCACTATTGCCAGGACCCAGCGGTATGTAGACCTTTTTCCAGAGGGAAAGACCATAAGAGAGGTAGGCTGAGAAAGGAAGATGGCCGAGGCAGTCGCACATTACTGTTCAAGTCTTGAAAGGGCCATCAATTGAAAGGCTGGAGAAGGGGTGCCTGAGGGGAGGGAGCCTTCTTGGACCCTCTGTGTCTGGAAGTGGAGGAGGATGTTGGAGCAGAGGCTCTTCTGAAAAGGATGTTTTTGCTGGGTAATTTCTGTAAAATTTGGTACTGGAGACAGCAATAAAGGTTATGTCATGGAGCTCCTTACTTTTTTCTTGTAGGCTTTTAAACAGTTCAGCTGTTTGCTGAAAAAGAATTTATCCAGAGGGGCATCCAATATTTTGGTTTTAAAATCTTCAGGCTGGGGCCTTAGCTTAAGCCAAGAGCATCTGCACAGAACAGAAGCTGCAGAGCATGCTGATGCCTCAGCTGCATCACAGCTGCACTTTATAGTGTGCCTGACAACCTGAGATGCCAGGGACAGCATAAATGCTGAGACTTATTAGGCGAGTTAGGCAAGGAGGAGAGTAAGGACGAAGCCTGTGAAACCAATTCTAGGGCATATTTGACCCTGTGGGTCTGGTAATTGATTGCCCTCAATGCTAGTGTAGAGGAGGTATATAGCTTTTTTTTCCCAAGCCTGCACATGACTTTGCTGTCCTTGACTGATAACAGGAAGAAGGTATGAGTTTGGACTGTGTCAGGGGACACTACAATAACTGAAGGATCTGCAAAGGAGGAGGTGGGGTTTATAAGGAATTTGTGCTCGTCAAGGACTTTATAAAAGCAGTCCGGTCCCTTGGGAACAGGTCGTTGAGATTCTGGAGCCTTAGAAGCTGATGTAAAGGCATCCGGGTAGGCTTGATTCACAGGAGGGAGAGATGGAGAGGGTGATTCCACCTGTAGTAACTCAAAATACCTTTTTTGGACTTCTGCCATTTGAGCAGCATCCCACTTGAAGTACTCCCTCATTTTAGTTATTGTTTCACCAAAAGTAATGCCCTCGGGGAGGGGAAGCATTGTCTCCTTCCAGTGAGTCTTCATCTGGAGAGTAGTAATCCAAGGGAGAAGCTATTTGGGAAGAGTGGGAGACTGACTCATCGAACAGGAAGACCAGGAGTTATCTTCCTGGATGGGAGGGATGGAGACAGCTGAGGCTGACCTAGGGCTGAGGACAGAATGTGGCAGCTGGGGATGCTGAAGGCCTAAGGGCCATAAAGGCCTGCAGCAAGGACTGGGAGGAGTGCCAGTCTGGTTGCTCCTCAGAGGGAGGAGACAAGTGTTTAGTCTTTCGTTTACTCTTCAGAGGAGCTGAGTTTGCTGACGAGGGCCTAGTTTCAGGAATGTGGCCCAAGGGTGGTTTTGGATTCCTGGACTGTGGAAGGTCATCCAGTGGAGCCTGGTTCCCCCTCTACATCGGCTGTAGCAGACATCAGAACACGTCAGGCGATGTGCCTACCGGTACTTCAAAAGCGGCTTCCTTGAGGGTAGTCACCAAGGACGCCTGTTCCAGCAGACGTCCCTCAACCCCTACACTGGCAGTTAAGCAGGACGTCTGACTTGGGGGCAAAAGTGGTAGGCCTTGAAACTTTGGCCTTTTTAGATGGCTCTGCCTCGACAGCAGACTGAATCCATCTGTAAGGGCAATAGTTTTAACCTCTGGTTCTCAAGGTACAGATTTAGGGCTGCCAGACTACTACTGAGAATTTTTGTATGAACGACTGGCAGATGTGACAAGTGGTGTGGTCGTGTTCCCAGCCTAAAACAGAATACACAAATTTCATAAGTATTTTTGTGCAGAATTTGATGTCCGCATCTACATTTTCCATTTCTAGCTGACATTGGCTAAAAAATCAAACAACCTAAGCTCAAGCAAAAATAAAAGTTTTCCCCAATGGGGTACTTGCCTTTAGATGCCTTGAAAACACTGGAGCAAAGCGATCGATCTGATATTAGACGGCAGAGAAGTTCTGGGTTCTGTGCAAGCAGACATCACATTTAAGGCTCCTGGTTTATGGCCCTGCGTGTGACTTCCCACACACTAGCAGCAACCAGGCTAAACCTTTTGCATAGCAGACCACATTCGGGTCGCCTGAGGAAGATCTCAGAATACTGCAACATGGGAATAGGACATCTACAATTTTTACTTTGAAAGGACAATTAACTTGGCTGCATTTTCAGCCCAGTTATTCAAACATTCCTTAAGTGTCGCATCAGGGATGGACATACTGAAAATCAAAAGAAGCAAAGCAATTAAAATGTGGACTGATGTGGAGAGTCAAAAGTAGGAGTCATAGTATGGTTAAAAGATGATGAGAGGGAAAAAACACAGTAAATTATTCTCTAAGTATTTCATTTTGTCCCTCTTAAAAAGACACTTGGAAGGCCAAGGTATTGACTGTAAAACACCATGCTACCCATGGCAGCCCCCATTTCAGGGCATTTTGGAGTACATCAAATTAGAAAACAACCATTATTGTGATAGAGATGTTAGTAAAGCAGAAAAGTTCTTGATATGCTGAAAATAAGAAGCTATGTACTCACCAGAACGTTCCATGTTTGCTGTCCATCTCACCTTCATTCTATGCTGGTTGGGTTCGGAACCGAGCATATTTTGACTCTGCCCAATTCAAAAGCTTGAGAGCTTGCACTGGCTTGAGGCTATACCCTATCCTATGACGCGCAGGGAAGATTACCCAGATCTTGTCTGCAAGTGAAACCATTAATATTTTATTTGCATAAAACAAATCTTTCTAGACAAGACACAGAAGGAATTCAGAGACTTCATAATCCAATTATAAATAGCATTATCCTCCCAATCCTCCAGGAGCGAAGGAGGGTGGGATGCAAGAGTGAAGGCGAGATGGACAACAAACATGTAAAGTTATGGTGAGTACTTAACTTTTTAATGTTTTGTCCTGTCTCGCCTTCATTCTATGCTGGTTGGGACAGCATCCCTAGCACCTTCTTTCTTGAGTGGCTCAAGGGAAATGACTCTTCAGAACAGTGGACCCAAATGTGGCCCTGTTCTGAGAAGCCACGTCTAGTCTAATGAGTAGCAAAGGTATGAGGCCTTACCTATGTGGCTGATGCACAAATGGAATCCAAAGGGAGTCTGACCTGGAAGGCAGAGAAAGTTGCAATAGCTCTTGTGGAATTGGCGCTTCAATTTGCCCAGTAATTGCTGTTTTTGGGAGTTGTGTGTAGTAAATACAATGAGCCATTTTAAAGGGTTACTTTTGACACTGGAAAGCATTTTTGTCCGAAAAGGACACAAAGTTGGTCAGACTTTCTCAAATCTTTAGTTCTATGCAAGTAGAAATGCAATTGTCTATAAATTACACCAATTGGACATGCATATTCTGCCTTGGCATAGTTTGAAAAAAAGATTGGTAATTCAATAGACATTTAGATTGGTCTTGAGCACACATTTGGTAGAAAGGGAGAGTATGTAAGGAGACTATCTTTATGGAAAGTTAAGTATGAAGGACGTATAGATGCCACCTGGAGTTCAGACACTCGTCTGGCAGAGGTAATGGCTACTAAGAAAACCATCTTCCATGACAATCCCATGGAATTGGAGGTTCTTTCATTGGAGGTCTTAAAAAATTCCTTTTAGGAAGGCTTTACGAAGTCTGTGGAGCATGATACTTAGCCCCATTTCCCCAATAAGAAAACTGGATATAGTGGCTAACTGGACTAATTGTAGCCGCTGCCGCACTCTCGTTAGAAAGTTTAGCAAAAAAATCTAGCACTGTTGTGATAGGGGCCATAAAGGGATCAAAGTTATTTTTGGAGGCCCAGTGTGAAAATCTTTTCCATTTGCTGGAGTATAACTTTCTGGTAGACTGCTTATGAGAAGAAATCAATGCGTGTCTGACTGCCAGGGAGATGTCAAGGCTTTGTGGAACTGGAGCAGCTAAGCTGTCAATTTTAGGGTCTGGATCGATGGATGGAATGGCCCCAATAAACTGGTCAGAAGATCTGGAACTGGGACCAGGATCCACGGTTCCTCCTGGAGACAAGTCCACAGAAAGGGAAAACAAATTTGCCAAAACCAGTATATGGTGCAATAAGGATCACTGTGCTTTTCAACGTGTTGGCTTTCTGAAGGACCTTCAGTACCCGGGGAAAGGAAGGGAAGGTGAAAAGTAGTCCGGGGGGCCAATCGTTTAAGAGTGCATCCCTTGGTGACTTCCCCGGGCGGGGGGACCAAGGCAAAGTAGCTGCTGCATTTGGGGTTCATAGACATGGCGAGCAGATCGCAGCAGGGCTGGGCCCATTTGTGGAAAATCTCTTCCACAACTTCTTGCTTTAGGGACCACTCGTGAGGCATCCAGAATAGCTCTGCTGAGTTGTCTGCTATCACACTGGATTTCCCACAAAATGTACGCTGCTGTCAGAAAACACTGAAAAGAGACTGCCCATTGCCATACTATCTGTGCCTCTCGACATAGGAGATAGGATTTGGTTCATTCTTATGTACCAGACTACTGACATGTCAGTCTGAATTGCAATAGTTCCTGTCAGGAGTGTGTCCTGGAATGCTTGCAATGCACAGAGCACCTGTCTCAACTCTAGGACATGGATATAAAAGTGGTTCTCGTGATCCTGTCAGATGCCTTGGACAGTCTTTCCCAGATAATGCCCCCCCACTCCACCCCATCTGGGAAATGTCCGTGGTCACTGTCGCTATTGGCTGACGAAAAACTTCTCATAATCAACTGAGTCATATGAAGCCACCATCGTAGGTTCTTTTTACAGGACTCTGATCATGATCTTGGGTGACAGTGGTAGATCTTACATAGACCACTGGGAGAAAAGTATCCATTGAAGAACTCTCAAATACAAATGCGCTAGGGGTACCAAGACAATTGCAGTTGCCATGTTGCCCAGAACCTGCAAGACAGACTTTGCCTGGACTTTTGCTTTGGAAAACAAGTTCTTGATATGATGGTGTAGGGACTGAATCCTTTCGAGGGTGAGTTTGGACAACATTTCTCTAGTCTAATTCTGTGCCTAAAAATATAAGACTGATGGCAACAAGGAAGATTTTTTTAAATTTACTGTAATTCCTAGCTTGGAACACAGATGAACAGTTTTGTCTCACACTTGAACTAGTAGATACTTGGTGGTGGTGGTTAGAAGCCAGTCATCTAGGAATAGAAATGCGCGGAATCCTGGATGCCTCAGGTGAGCAGTGACCACTGTCGCATGTTTGGGGAACACACTGGGGGCTGTAGTGAGACCAAAAGGGCAGAGCTCGAAATTGATCACGACTGGCTCCTAGCCAAAAGAGTAAATATCTCCAGGACTGCCTGTACATTTGTGTGTGGTAGTATGCATCCTGGAGATCTATGGAGCACATCCAATAGTCTTTCCCCAAAAAGGGGAGTATTTACTGCAGGGTTACCATCTGGAACTTGGATTTCTTGACAGACTGGTTTAGTTTGCAGAGATCCAAAATGGGCCTCCAGTCTGTTTTAGAACTAAAAAGAAAGTACAGTTGTGTACACTTACCATAAATGTAGATGTTGAGTGTATTTACTGTTGCAGTCATCACACATTTGGGTTATCTGCTTGCAATAGCCCTCATTCGGCCTGATTATCAAAGTCTTGTGTCCTGCGTCGGTTGCTGTCTCATCTTCCATGATGTCAGGTAGTCAAGGCGTATAAAGCATGCAGCTGACACCATTACATCACTTTTTTCTTGCCCCAGATATCAGGTGCCCCCATAATGGGAAGCAATTATATACAAAGTTACACTCCAACAAAAAAGCAAATACACCAAAAAGCTTTAAGCATTGTAAAACAAGAATAGAGGAAGTCAATAGAAGTCAGGGGGCTGGAGAGAGGGTAAGCAGGACTGCAAACCGTGAATACACTATCTACAATTATGGTAACTGTACACAACTGTACTATGTTCTTCGTGCTTCACTGTTGCAGTCATCACATTTGAGTAGATTCCCAAAGCGAAGGATGGAAAGAGGTAATTAGATAGCATTAGGACCAGCTATAAGGCCCTGCAAAACTGCAGTGGCAAAGCCAGTTCTAGATTTAGAAAAAAATTGGCAAGTGGTAATGCTTGGTGAAGGTATGTACAGAACTCCAGGTAGCAGCTTCTAGGATGTCCTTGGTAGGGACACCTCTGAGAAAGGCTGCAGAGGTAGATGCAGCCCTGGTTGAATGTGGTCTTATCACCTCTGGGGTAGGTTTTCCATGGTGCTTATAGCAGAAAGGAATGCAATGGCCTATCCACAAAGAAATGGTTTGCTTTGAAATGGCCTTCCCCTCTACCCCTGCAGCAAATGCAACCAGCAGCTGTTCAGATTTTCTAAGAGGTTTAGTCCTGTCAAAGTAAAATCTAAGTTGTCTGTATATGTCTGTCTATGTCGGAGTGCAGTATTTGTTCCCCTTTGTTCTGTGGATTAGAAAAGGTTGGCAAATTAATGGACTGATTAAGGGCCACACTGGATACCACCTTGGGCATGGAGGGATTGGTCCTGAGGGACACCCTGCCAGCATGAATGATGATAGGCTCCACCTGCCATGAGGGCCTGTAATTCAGACACCTTTCTTGCCCTTCTGAAGCACCTCATTTAAGTATTGAAGAATATGGGGTAAACTGGGCACTGGTGAGGCCATCCCCCAAGTTTTGCTCCAGGAACAGAATCTTTTCCATTTTTCAGCATAGGATTTTCTAGTACTAGGCCTCCTTGCCTCCAGAATGACATCCATCACTTGATTACTGAGAGATGGTAACAAGAGAGATCAGGTAATTAGCTTGGCTGCCAGGTTCAGGGTTTGAAGCTGTGGGCGCATAATCTGGCCCTCCTGCTGGAACAGCAGAGCAGGGGTCTCAGGCAGGTGCCATGGTGCCAGCAGTGACATTGTGCAAGAAGAGTTACCAGTGTTGGCGTGGCCAGTCTGGTACAATCAGTATTGTCCTTGGTTTGTCCTGTTTGATCTTTAGTAGCACTTTGGGTAGTAATTGGCAGAGGGGGAATGCATAAACTGATAGGTTTTTCCAGGTAAAGGACAGGGCATCCACTTTCCAAGCTTGTTTGTAGGGAGTCCTTGTGCAAAATGTGTCCAACTGGTAGTTCTGGGGGGAGGCAAACAGGTCTATGTCTGGGCTCCCCCATTTGTTTCTCAACATGTTTAATATCTTTGGTTCCATTTTCCACTCGTATGGGTCCATGAAAATTCTGCTTAGGTGGTCTGCCAGTGTATTTAGCTTTCCTGGCAGGAATTGAGCCTATAGGTGCTCTTGGTTGCTCAAGGCTGTGTTCCACAGCGCCATGGCTAGTATGCAGAGAAGGTATATAAGTGGGTTCCCCCCTGCTTGCTTATGTACCACGTAACAGTGGTGTTGTCAGTCTATCAATAATTGTCCTGGAAGAATGTGGTCCTTGAAGGCCATCAGATCATTCTGTACAGCTAACATTTCTTTTTGATTGATACGCAGGTGCATTTGACTTGGGTTCTATTTGCCCTGAATGAACTTCCCTGCAAAGTGAGCCCCCCATGCATAGTTTGATGCATCTGTTAGGGTTTGGGCAGCAGGGGGTAGAGTGAATGGCAGTTCCTTGATTTGGTGGCAGGCTTCTGCCCAAAGGAACTCTTATCTGTAGACAAGGTATGATAAGAATCATTGATTCCAGATCCTGAGAATGTTGACACCATAGGCTTTTTAGATAACATTGTAGTTTCCCTCATATGCAGTCTTGCATATGGAATTAGTAGAATGCAAGAGGCCATGAACCCCAGGGCTTGCAGTATTTTCCTTGCAGATAGCTGGGTCTTTGTGACCAGTAGTTTGAAGTAGGCTGTCAAATGAACTTGTTTCTCTGGCGTGAGGTAGGCCATCTGGGAAGTTGTATTCAAGCTTGCTCCCAGGAATACAATTTGTTGGCAGGGTACAAGATGTGATTTCATTTATGGCGTATCCCTGAGAAGTTAGCAATTTCATTACAAATGCCAGATGATTTAATAGTATGCAATGGCTTTCTGCCCGAATTAGACAATCAGCATGGTATGGGTATATTTGAATATTTCTTTGCCTTCAAAATGCAATGACTGGAGCTAGGCACTTTGTGAATACCCTGGGCGCAGTAGATCAGCCAAAGGGCAGTGCAGAGAACAGATAGTGCATGTAGCCTGCTCTGAAGCATAGGTATCTTCTGCAAGAATCCCTTACAGAGATGTGCAGGTAGGCTTCCTTTAAATCCAGCGTTGCCAACCAGGCATCTTTGCCTAGCATGGGAAGCAGCTGACTAAGAGTTAGCATCTTTAATTTTGGGAGTACCAAAAATGTGTTTAGGACAAACAAGTCCAGGATAGGATGCCATGAATTGTCTTTTCTAGGTACCAGAAAAAGTCTCTTAGAAACCTTGCCCCATTCTTCTTCTGGGACAGGTTGAATAGCCTTGATGCTTAGAGAGAATTTGCTTTTGAGCCTCTGCCCACTGATTTGGGGGTTGGTCTGGTCAACAGCTTGGGGTTGTTAAGGAGTGGAAGCGAAATCTGTACCCTTTGGAAACTATTTAAAACCCATTTGTCCTGGGTAACGAGTTCCCAATTTTTTGCATTCAGGGCAATCCTTCCCCCTAAAGGAACAATCAGTCGAGAAAGGCTTGGAAGATCTAAAGTTAAGACACTGAGACAGTTTACCATGGGGGGGGGGGGTCTTACTACTCCCTGCGCTGGAAGTGGGAGCCCCCCACTGCTTAGGCCTGCAAGTACCTTGGGACTGAAGCCTGGGTGTTCTGCTGGTTCTGGGTTTGGACTGAGAAGGCCTGGAAGATGCAGAAAAGGACCAATTCTTAGAGCCAATACCTACTAAATCTGGGAGGCTGCACTTGCAGGAAATCTTTAACAGAATGCATAGATTTAGCTTTCTCCTCCATCTTTTTAAGTACTACTACTGCTTTGCTGTCAAACAGGCGGTCTTGTTTTAAGCAAGCATCCAGTAATTTAGCTTTAACATATGGCAAAGATTGCTCCTTAAGCCAAACATTACTTCTAAATACAGACCCAGTGACAGCAGCCCTGCAAGATGCCTCTAATGAATCAAAACCACATTGCAAATTATGTATTCCAACTTGTTCAGTAGAATGCATTAAATCCTGTAACTATTTTCAGCACAGTCAGGAATCATCATTTTCTGTTTAAGCAATCCACTAATAAACTGCCAGTTTCAAAAGTATCAGCAGCATAAGGCCCTAATAGAAAAGGTTACAGAAGTGTATACCTTCTTACCCCATCTATCCAGTACACTGGAATCTCTATCAGGGAGAGCAAGATTTTTGGTAGTAGTCTTAATGCCCTTGGGTCCCTATGAAATGGTCTCAGGATCCGCAGTAGGATTTTTAATGAGGAACTTCAGAGAGTCAGGAACCCTGTAATACCCATCAGGTTTTCTGGGAGCAAGGGGTAAAGAGTCAGGGGCCAGGCTAGATTCCGAGAAGGCATCATCTACAATGTCCAGTACAGGAGGGATAGCTAAAGGCCTGTGTTGAGGCAGGAGTAAGAATTCCCTAAGCCTATTTTTGGAGTCAGAGTAATCCTGGTTTTCCCAGCAGAAATGCTCCCTAAGAGTTTGCAAGGTTTCACACCAAGAGAGAAATCCTCTGGAGGGGAAGCAGAGAGAATGGAGTCCTCTGCATCAGAATCTTCATAGGAAGATGAGGGTAAATCCTGGTCATCAGAAGAGACATTTCAGAGTCCTGATCAGAAGAATCAGAAGGAAAATCAGTCCCAGGTCTCAGAGGGGGAAGGGTCGTAACTCCGGATTAGAGTAATAAGGTCTTCAGCCATTCTTATTTGTTTTTTAGGCATAGGGGCTTGACCATGCGGTCTGGGCGGTTTGCTAGGCATGTATAGAATTTCAGGCCTTGAAGAAGATGGCATCTGTTTAATGTGTGTGTCAGTAAGCCTGAACACACCCTCAGAAGCCTGTGCCTGCACAGCGGCTCCAGACCCATCCAAGGTAGAGACATCTGCAGGTTCCAGTCAGTCAAAGAAGCTTTTTGCGGCATATCGGACTCCGAATGGGTCTCAGTAGAGGCCTGCGAATCGGAAGTAGCTGGTATCAGGGGCTGTGAAAGCGCCTCACAGAGTACTGGCAAACTGGTGACTAGCGCTGGCGGCAGCTTTTGACTTATGCAGTCTCTCTGTCTGTGTTTTTTCGGAATGTCGGTAGTCAGGTGACTTACCGAAGCCATTTCTGGATAATTGAACAGAGTACCAAAATATTTAGATGCGTAAATGAACTGACGAATAGTAAGAGGTTTGAATAAGGCACAAAACCGACAGCAAGGTACGTCGTGGTCTGGGCCTAAGCAAGCTATGCAATAAGAATAAAAGCTTTTATGAGGTATTTGTTTTCCACAAGAAATACAATTGTTAACTTTTACTGACATTGGTTTAGAGCAAGAAAAAGGATCCCCAGTGGGGTACTTAGCTTAGTTGAAGACTTCGGATCTGAAACTTGAAAATGAAAATTTCAGGAGTCGGCCGACTGGCACTTGCAAACTGCTTCGGGCACCTCACAGCAAGAAAGACTGATGTAATGGCGTCGGCTGCATGCTTTACACCCCTGACCACCTGACGTCATGGAAGATGAGACAGCAACTGACGCAGGACCCAAGCCTTTGATAACCAGGCCGACCAAGGGCTACTGCAAGCAGATAACCCAAATGTGATGACTGCAACAGTGAAAGACAAAGAACATCCTTGAGTAAGCTCCGGATGCAATTTGGTATGTGGGGACAGTTTTGGACGACTAGCAACTTCTGCACCTCTGAGGTTGCATAATCCCTTTGAAAGACTGAGTCTCCAAAGGGGGAGTGGAAAAGGGAATGTAATAACCTCTGGATATAATCGTTTGTACCCATTTGCTTGTGTGATTAATACCCATTTGCTTCTGCGATTTCTAGCCAGGCATTTGGGTACAATGACAGGCAACCCCCGGCTGCTTCCAGAGGGACAGGCAAGCCTCCTCTCAAAAGCGCAGGAAGAGCTCTCCAAGGAAAGAATCCCTGATGCCCTGGTTTTGCAGACGCCCCTCTGCTACAAGGTTGGAATCTTCCATTGTTACTTCCCCCTCTGCCCCTGGAAGAAGAATCACCACGTGCTTCAGAAAAACTTTGGGACTTGCGGAACCACATTCTTTCCCCTTCTGACCTTTAGGGCAAGGTCTAGTGGGAAGGGAAAAAAGGACTCCCACAGCAGACCGCCTTTCCCTCCTGCTGGTTAACCTGGTTAAGGTCTCTAACTTTGGGCCCGAACAATGGCAGCCCATCTAAGGGGGCATTAGTGAAGACGAAGGGTTCAGCAAAGTTACACAAGCACATCTAGGAGTGACTCCTTAATGAAATTCCTGCACCCGCTGCCCTGCTTGCTCCATGGGCTGTGTAGGAAATCAGGCACATGGAGAAGTTTACCATGGAGTTTAAGGTAGAGAGCTGAGGAAATTCTCAAACCCCTGCAGCTACAGTAGCTTGAAGGGCATCTCCTAGTTTTTTCAGGAGATTCTTCTATAGTCTTGTAAAATGGATCAGGTAATTCAGCAAAGTGTAAATGCAGCTGAAGAGAAGGTACACTTTCCATATCTGTCCATCGTTCGAGAAGCCTTATTCGGTGGATGAACAAATGAGGTGGCCACCGCCACCACCATAGCATCTACTGGGATGCCTTTGGTTAGAAATTCCTTTTCTTTAGGTGCTGTAATGTATTTATTCGGCCCCCTCAGAATAGGGTCCCCCTTATCTGGAGAGCCCCATGCCTTTCGAGAAATTAATCAGCTGATCAAAAGGCGGAAACACCCAAGAGGTGGAAGGGTGAGACCCAAAAGTTTCCAGGAACACAGGCTCTTCCTCATAAGGATTGGTGGGCTTCCCACCACCCCTCTGCTTAAGAATCTCCAGGATGTCTGTAAAGGAGACATCCTCAGAGGGGGACCGTGGGGACCCTTCTGATTCATCCAGGTCAGTGTCTGAAGTGATAGACTCATACGGGGAGTCTACGTGCTTCCTCTTACACAATCTCTTCTGAGGGACCTCCTCAGAGTGGTACCTCTGGGGTGGTTTCGGAAGAGAATCTCGCCCATGGGGGCTTGCTGGGGCTAAGGGTCTCTGTGCTGGGGGGGGGGTGATGGGGCTGAGACAGACACAGGCACTTCTCGTGGAAGAGTACCTGGACCACAGAGAGTGGAGCAGTCTGGGTTGACAGCACTCTCCATCAGTTCAAAACCCCCCTCTCCCCACTCTGAAGAGGGCCCTAGTTCCAAAGAGCCTGAAAAATGACCCTGAAACAGAATGGTTGGCTCCGAAGCCGATGTAGGAGCAGAGCTCAACCACGCAAAGCCCCCCAAGAGGTAGAATCGGGTCGGATATCTGTCAGACCTAACTCTTCCCCGGACAAGGGAAAATGCTGGCTCCTAAACTCAGATTCGATGGAACGGAGGTAGTCAGAGCAGATGTCGGAACACACAATCCTTTTGGAGGTCTCTGTTCCAATGGTATCACTAACTACGATCGGGCCCAAGTCCTCTGGCTCCGAAACCCCAGGTCGGTTCAGAGGAGGAAGCAAAGAAGGGGAAGAGGTCTTCGTTGGCTTTGGTCCCTTTTGGATCAGAGTAGACAGAATTTTTGCCAGCACCGGTGTTCAGAGTCTCCTCACCGTTCGCTCCACATCGGATAAACTCCTAGAGGACAACAATGGTGACCTCACTTTTTGTAGGAGCAGAGATCTTAATGTTGGAGTTATCAGTTCCAATACTGGGGACTGGCTCCTGAACTGAAATTCAGTCGGCTCCGGAGCTGCAGTTGGAACTGAGACTTTTCGGAACCAAATGCCCTTGGTTCAAATCAGATGGTTTTGCCACGATTCTTTGGTGGCTTCGAAGCTGGAGCCGAAGTAGAAGTTCTTTTGCCCAACTTCTCAGATTTTCAAGAAGGGGCTCTTTCACAAGATTTAGAGCTCAGAGACCTTTCCAAAGCCTCTGAGAAACAGACCTTCAAGCAAGCCTCTATCAACTTATTTCTATGCTTTAAAAGCACTCTGCTACTAAATCCATGACAAAGCACAAGATTCTTGCAAATGGAGGGCACCCAGACAATAAACACAACTGGTGTGCTCATCTGTAAGAGATCTTCTGGTTACACCTCTCATTTCATGAAACCAGATGGGTTTGGCTGTTCGTTTGGGTCCTTAGACATGCCTAAAAATAAACCAAGGAGCTACACAAACCGTGCTAATATGCAACTCTATAGATACAGAAAATAAAAAGATTTGGCAAAACTCTAATCCAGTATCCTGTATACTGTTGTCAGCAATATACCACTACAGCCTTCAAGCTAGAAAAAAAATGGAAACTTGAGAATATATAGCACACAAGCAACTAAGTCTATGAAAAAGATAAACCAGCTTAACTCTTATATAATTTTTTTTTTTTTTTTTACGAAAAACATGAACTCTTGTTAAACAAATTACGTCACAGGGGAGAAGTCCAACTTAAACGGACCCTCCTCACAAACGAGGGGGGGGGGACAAACGGAAAGGTAGAGGAGTGGCTCTCAAGTTATATAGGCCGGGAGGAGCCCTCTAACTTAAACGAGCTACCTATAAGGGGACAAAAAAGCTCTCCAACTAAACGAGCTTACAGCGAGGAGATAACTATAGACAGCAAATACAAACAGAACTGGTGAGAAAATCTATGGACAACAGCAAAGACAGGGGGGGGAAAAAGTACAGTTGTGTACACTTACAATAAATGTAGATGTTAGTGTATTCACTGTTGCAGTCATTACATTTGGGTAATCTGCTGGCAGGTTGCACTGTGGGTCCTGCGACGGTTGCAGTCTCCTCTTCCATGATGTCAAGGGTATAAAACATGCAGCCAATGCCATTTTATTCAGTTTTTCTTGCCACAGATGTCAGGTGCCCCCAAATGGGGAACAAATATATATATATATATATATATATATATATATATATATATATATATATATATATATATATATATATATATATATATATACACATATATATACAGAAATATGTAAATGCACTTATAGCAACAAACTTTACCTTCATCTAATAGCAACTACACCACAAATGCTTTAGTATATAGTGAAGGAAAGAAAAGGGTGGGTAACCTGGACTGCAACAGTGAATACACTCGAACATCTACATTTATGGTAAGTGTACACAACTGTACTATGTTCTTAGTGTTTCACTGTTGGTCATTACATTTGGGTAGAATCCCAAAGCTACGGATGGGAGGATGGAGCTAAACAGCATTAGGAGCGGCTATAAGGCCCTGCAGAACTGCAGTGGCAAAGCCTGCCCTGAATTTGGAGAAGAGAGGAAAATGATAATTCTTTGTGAAGGTATGAAGAGAGCTCCAAGTAGCAGCCTCTAGAATGTCTTTGGTTGGAACCAATTTACGAAAAGCTGCTGACTTAGAGGCAGCCCTGGTGCAATGAGTCTGATCCCCTTGGGCACAGGTTTACTATGGTGCAGGTAGCAGAAACAAATGCAGTGGCTTATCCACTTAGAAATAGTCTGCTTTGATATAGCCTTCCCCTCTGACCCTGTAGCAAATGCTACCAGTAGTTGCTCAGATTTGCTTAGAGACTTGGTCCTGTTCAAGTAGAATCTTAGTCTGTGTACATCCAATGAATGCAGAATCCGCTCCCCCATGTTCTGCAGATTTGGATAAAATGTTGGCAGGTGAATTGTCTGATTAAGAGCCACACTGGATACCACCTTAGGCATAAAAGGAGGATTGGTCCTGAGGGACACCCTGTCCAGGTAAAATGCAATAAAGGTCTCCACAGCCATGAGAGCCTGTAGTTCTGAAACCCTTCTTGCTGAAGTGACTGCCAAGAGAAAAGCTGTTTTCCAAGACAGAAATTTTATATCCACAGTAGCTGCTGGTTCAAAAGGAGGCAGGGTGAGTTTTTCCAGCACAAAATTGAGGTCGCATGCAAGAGTTGGTGATCTGGGAAGCCTTAAATTTTTGGCCCCTCTAAGATAATGTTTAACCAGAGGATGAGAAAAAAGGGGTGGGCTCTGTGTTGTAATGAGCCGAGATGGCAGAGGCATGGATTTTTACTGAAGAAAAAGATAGGCCCTTGTCAAGCATCTCAGTCAAATATTGTAAAATCTTTGGGCTTTGCTGCGTCTGTTCCCTGAGCTTGGTTCAAAGCACAGAATCTTTTCCATTTATCAGCATAAGATTTTCTAGTACTAGGCCTTCTGGCTTCCAAAATGACATCCATCACAAATTTACTGAGAGGTGTTGTTTCAATAATTAAATGATCGGCCATGCTGCACGGTTCAGAGTTTGGAGCAGAGTGTGCAGAATTTAATTGTTCTGCTGAGACGAGGTATTTGAGGCAAGTAGCAAGGGGGAAGTGGAGACTTAGGTTCATAGGTTCATACTAGGCTGTCTGCCCAAGGGCATTTATAAGCCTAGCCCATAGTTATGTGGCTGGAAGAAAACTATGCCTATTATTTTGCTGAGCCTCTGTCAAGCAGTGACACTGAAGTAATCCCTGGGGTATATCTGCGATCTCCCATCCATTGGTCAAGATTCCTCTTGAACAAGGCGTTCCACAGCATAGGGAGTCTCTGGGTGATGAATCTGTCCCTCCAGCACGTTCTATTAATAACCGTGTCAAGGTTTAAGTGTCCCACCCTTGTGGTTCTGAGGGATCTAGATTTTTTGAGGTGAAGCATATTCATCAAATCTGGGTTTGACATGGCCTTATATGTCAGGCACAGGTCACCTCTGAGCAAGACTGAATAGAGCTGGAGTTCTTTCAGTCTGGCAGCATAAGACATATATTTGAGACCCTTTATCCTTTTGGTGAGGAACTTTTGGGGCCTTTCCAGCTGCTGCAGGTGTCGGGTCAGATACATTCCATTGTACTCAATCATAGGTCTAATGAGTGATGAGTACAGGGGACAATGACCTCCTAGATCTAGATGTGAATCCTTCATGATCAGGTGGGCAATGTAGAAGGTTTTCCTAACTACTTTGGCAACATGAGTGCCAAATGAAAGGTTACTGTCAACCTGGGTCCCCAGATCCCTGATGACTTCTTCTGTGCACAGTGGACTGCCACCACTATGCATTTCTTGGCGTTTAACTTTTCTGTGAGGCCCTTCTGAAGGATATCTGTGTCAGATGTGGTCATCTGCAAACTTGGTCAGCCATAACCCTCCTGTGTTTGCTTGTACTTCAGAAAAGTAGATGCGAACAAGAGTGGTCCCAGGACTGAGCCTGTGGGACACCACTTGTGACAGGCTTTGAGTCTGACATGGCGCCAGCAACTCTGACCCTGTGGGTTCTGTCACTTAGCCAGTTTCCATCTTGTGATGTATGGGTTTACATTTAAGCTGATGAGTTTTATGATACCTGAGTAGGGTATTGTGTAAGGCAAGGCCTTGCCAGGTCGAGGTAGGCTGTATGGACTGCCTTGCCTCATCAATGGTCTTGGTGACTGTTTCAAAAAGTCAACCAAGTTTAAGAGGCATGATCTGCCTTTGACAAAGCCAAACTGGGATGGATCCAAAGTCTGCAAGTTCCCATGTCTTTATTTATGAGTTCCATTATGATCCTCTCCATGGCTTTGCAGATCTGGCTTGTCAAGCTAATGGGACGGTAATTTCAGGGTTGGTGGAGGTGAGGTGAGGCTAAGATTAAACAGCTGTCCTAACTGTGGGTTTAATTCCTCATTGAGTTCGTGGAGCACACAGCCGGGGACACCATCCGGTCCCATGGATGCTGTGTTTTTTGCCTTGGAGAGCAGTTCTCACCTGGGCGTTGGAGATGTTTGGTGGGGCTACAATCCTCTGGTATAGATATCTCTCCTTTTGGGGGGGGGGGTTTGCACTGAACCTGTCAGCCAGTATGTTGGCAATGTGTGTAGGTTCAGTAATCTTCACATCAGTTTGAACTAATTCTGAGCATATCTGGGAGTTTCCTCCTAGGTTTCTAACATAGCTAAAGAAGGCCTTATGATTGTCTTGAGTCCTTGGCAATTTTTCTCTCAAAATTTGCCTTGGATGATTTTATGAGAGCTCTTAGTTTTTTTACTTATAATGATCAAAGGTGTCTTACCTTTCAAGGATTTTGCTCTATCTTGTAGTAGCTTCCTCCTTTTGTTGTAGAGCTTGTTTATGGCTGGGGTCCACCAGACTGTTTGGTACAAAGAGTCTTAGTTTTGTTTGGGATTGCATGATCCATGCAGTCCTGTAGGTGCTGGTAGAAGGTATTTTTTAAGTGATTCAGCGGTTTGAGTAATGTTTACCACTGGCTCAGGGGCCTTAAAGGAGACCACACTAGTTTTGGCTTTTGAGAAGTTTTTCACTGTGGTCTTTTTTATTTCAGGTGGGGGCGGGATGAGGACCTCCAGCGAGATTAGTTTATGATTTGATCTCACCAGTGAGGGATATACTTCCGGTGTTGAACATTGTGATCCCATGTTCGTGATGAGATCAAGTATGTTTTCTCCTCTTGTGGGGATGGTGACTAGTTGTTCCATGGCATTTGAGTTTATGAACTCCAAGAACCTTTGGGCTAGAGTGTTTGGGCTTGAATAGTGTTCCCAGTCTATATTAGGGTAGTTGAAATCACCTAGTATGATGGTATTTGGAGATACATTTATCCCCTCCAGTGTTTTCAGGAAAGCCATGTGAGGTTCCCGAGTTTGAGAGGGTGGGCTGTAACATGCTACAAATTGCAGAGCAGTCTCGCCTATGGTTAATTGCACCTGGATGGTCTCCGATGCATCATGAACCTTGAGGTGTGTGTGTCCTTTATGAATATGGACACCCCGCCCCTCCTTTCCTGGTGTTGTCCGGATTTTGGGGCCGGAACGCATGATATGAGATGAAACCTGATAGTGCTGGGGTGCTCTCAGGAGCCTTGAACCAGGTTTCTGTCACAGCACAGACATCGATGTTCTCCATACTGAGAAGGGCCGCATCTTGAGATTGAGACTTCTGGCATTGAGCAGCACCCTTAGTTTTTTTCCTTTTTGTGTTCTAGGGTGGTAGGTTTAGAATTTGAGCTTTGCCTAAAAAGGCACTATGGGGGAGCCTTTGCCAATATCCGAAGCCCAGGGTGACAGGTGCAAGCTGTCCATAGCATGTCATCCCAGGCAGACAGACATTGGATCCCCTTTGAATGACACCAAAATTTAAGCCAATTATTAAAGCTGATCATCTTATCACTGTATTGTGGCATCATTCTAGGTGAAGGTAGGATACTGCTCAAGGTCAGGGTCATACCTGCCTGGGCTGCATAATCAGAGAGCTCTTCAATGTCTCTTTTCATGTAGTCCAAGGAGGTATGTCTCAGGTCGTTGACACCAGCATGGACAATGACTGAGTCGTACTTTTACTTGCTGTTGAGAGACCTGAGTGCTTATGTGGCAGATTCTAACAGGCAGCTTACTGTGACCTTCTTCTTACTCAGTCTGGTGCAGTGTGCCTGACTATAGTGTGTCTGGCATTGTGTTTGGCCTTAAGGGCTGTGACTGTTTGACACTCTGTGTGGTCTATGGGATGCATGTGTTGGGTCCTGAGGTGGTAGTTGTTTGGGTGTCTGCTTTGGAGGACTCTGCTGTTTTGGTAGATTTTTGGTCAGAGCCTCCGAGTATGTCTGTGTGATTATGTGTATGATTTGAAGTTGTGATGGTACTATGTGTGACTGGGTATGTAGTGTGTGTGGTTACCTTCGCCTCCTGTCTGGTCTTGCCAGTCCTATGTTGAGAGAGCTCAGCCTCCAGTTTGGCCGTATAGTTGCATCTCTCGCATGTATTTGTGTTTTGTGGGAGAAGGAGAGAATTGTCTGTGTACATGAGGCAATTGTAACATTGCCTCAATATTCCCAGGTTCACCAGTTGAGCAGGAGAGGACACTAGCAACTGATCCCTCGACATGCTAGAAGTAATAGATAAAAACTTACAAAAGACTCCGGGATGTGGGTTCTAGGCTGGTGGGGTACTATCTATAATAATAGTGCTTTATCAAGGTGCAAGTACTGTAGGAGCAAGTGCTAGGCTTTACAGATAGAGAATAGTCTACTTGGGAATCAAGTAGAGATGAAGTTTTAGTTATAGGATACGCTGGTTAGATCGGCAGTACAGTTCGAGGAAGGTAGATTAAAATTTGAAGAGTGGAATTTAGGTAGCCAATAGTTTAACCTTGTTAAACCAACAGTGGCAACTCACGCTTTATAGCAGGGGCTAGAAAACAGGAAATGACCCAAAATGGCTTACTAGTTGCTGTCTCTAACCACTCCCTTGGGGACAAACAAGCAGCTCAGTACTCCCCACTCCCACTGGTGAGTAAAGAAACTACCTCTGGCCACACAGAAAATGGAGGAACACAGGAACCAAATACAAAGCCCAGGGATCAGCAAAATCTGATCACTGGAACAACCAGCTAAGAAAGTTTAGGAAAGGAGAAGTATTTTTTTGGGTTTTTTTTGCAAACAGACAGAAAAATACAGTAAATGCTTTGGTATTCGACTAAATTGCTATCAAAGGCTGGTACACTTGAGTGTATTAGCCTGTTTGTTACTTTTAAGCAAAACTTTAGCCAACAAGTGCAATCAACAATTTAAGCACAGAAAAACAGGAAAATCAGGTAATAAAACAGTAATATAGGCACAAACAGTAAAGCTCAAAAGATCGAAAAATGCAAAATAAAATGTTTAAAAAATACTTATACTCAATAAAGTTGCTTTTTCTGCTCTCTGCTGGCTTAGGAACTCTGCAGGGGACCACGAGGAGCTATGCCAAGTTCTCTATGCCTGAAAAAGCCAAAAGCGCTTTATAGCAGGGGGCTGGATAAAACAGGAAATGACCCAAAATGGCCAACGAATTACTAGTTGCTGTCTCTAACCACTCCCTTGAGGACAAACAAGCAGCTCAGTACTCCCCACTCCCACTGGTGAGTAAAGAAACTACCTCTGGCCACACAGAAAATGGAGGAACACAGGAACCAAATACAAAGCCCAGGGATCAGCAAAATCTGATCACTGGAACAACTAGCTAGGAAAGTTTAGGAAAGGATAAGTATTTTTGGGGTTTTTTTTGTTTTTTTGCAAACACTTATTCCTTAGAAGTGGGTACCAGTATTGTCGAGGCCAGTCCGGAGCAACTAGGATCATTTTTGTTTTTTCTGTCTGACTTAGTAAGACCTTGCAGAGAAGAGGCAGAGGGAGAAAGGCATAGACTGACAGGTTTTTCCAACTGAAGGATAGGGCATCCTACTTTCAATGCTTGTGATTAATTCTTGTGCAAAATTTTTCCAGCTGATAATTTTGGGGAGAGGCAAATAGATCTATGTCTCGGCTCCCCCATTTCCATGTTAACATGCTGAAGATTTGTGGATACAGTTTCCATTCGTGTGGGTCCATAAGACTTCTGCTTAGGTAGTCTGCCAGAGTATTTTGTTTTCCTGGCAGGAATTGAGCTTGACGATGTATTTGTTAAGTCAAAGCTGTGTTCCACAATACCATGGCTAGTCTGCAAAGGGGGTAGGAAGGTGTACCCCCCTGCTTGTTTATGTACCACATAAACGTGGTGGTGTCCATCTTTATCAGTAGTTGTCCTGGATGAAAGTCCTTGAAGGCTGTCATAGCATTCTGAACAGCTAGCATCTCTTTCTGGTTGATATGCAGATGCATTTGTTTTGGGCTCCATTTACCCTGAATGCATCTCCCCGCCAGGTGGGCCACCCCAAGCATAGTCTGATGCGTCTGTAGTTAGAGTTTGAGTGGCAGGGGGTAGAGTGAAATGGCAGTCCCTTGTTTTGGTGACATATCTGCCCACCAAAGAAACTCTTGTTGTAGGCAGGGAATGAGAGGAATCATTGTTTCCAGACTGACAATGTTGGCTCCATAACCTTTTTAGGTACCATTGAAATTTCCTCATATGCAGTCTTGCATATGGAATTAGTAGAATGCAGGATGTCATGAACCCCCAAAGCCTGCAGAATTTGTCTTGCAGATAACTGGGTTTTTGTTGCCATTTGTTTGAAGTATATTGTCAGTTGACTGTTTGGCGTACGGAAAGCCATCTGGGCAGTTGTAGTCAAGCTTGCAACAAGGAATGTAATTAGAGAGGGTACCAGTTGGGATTTATTTTCAATTGTGTATCCTAGGCATGTTAGAAGCCTGTTTACAAATGCCAGATGGAGTGTCCTTGTCTTCTGCTTGAATGAGACAGTCATCCAGATAAGGATACATTTGTATGCCTCTTTCTGCAGAATGCAATTACTGGTGCCAGGTACTTTGTAAAGACCCTGGGCGCAGTAGATAAGCCAAAGGGCAGTGCAGAGAATTGATAATGCAAAAAACCTGCCCTGAAGCGGAGGTATCTTCTGCATGATTCACTTATTGGGATATGCTGGTATGCCTCATAAATTGAGTCACTAACCAAGCGTTCCTGCCCAGCATAGGCAGTAGCAGTTGTAAAGTCACATTTTGAATTTTGGAATGTCCAGGAACATGTTCAAAGTCGATAAATCCAGAATTGGATGCCAAGAATCGTCTTTTCTGGGTACCAGGCAAAGTCTTGAATAAAAACCTTGTCCTTTTTCCTTTTCTGGTACTGGTTGAATAGCCTTCATATCCATGAGGGACATAATTTCAGCTTTTGCCCACTGATTTTGTAGCAGATCTGGCCATCCATTTGAAATTGGCAAACTAGGGAAATTAAATCTGTACCCCTGTGATACTATGTTCAATACCCACTTGTCATGGGTAATTAACTGCCAATTTTGAGCATGAAGTGCTAGTTCTCCCCCCAAAGGGGGCTGCCAAAAGATAAGTGCTTGGTAATGGTAGAGGAAAGTCATTGAGACTGCTTACTGTAGTGTTGTCCTTTGTTTCCTCCAGATTTGGAGGTGGAGGCACCCCATTGCTTTGACCTGTAAGAACCCTGTGATTGGTATCTGGAGCCTTTTGAGTGCCTGGATTTGCCTTGAGTGGCTCTGTTGCACACAGGAAAGGACCAATTTTTAGTAGGCCAGTGCCTACTGAACCTGGGTGGCTGCACTTGCATGAAATCTTTCACAGTTTGTATAGATTTAGCTTGTCTTCCATTTTCTTTAAACCCCCTTCTGCCTTATTACCAGAGTGTCATGCTGCAAGGGAGCATCCAACAATTTAGCTTTAACATGATCAGGCAGATTTTGCTCCTTGAGCCAGGCATGCCTTCTAATCACAGATACAGTAACTGCCGCCCTGCAAGAGGCCTCCAAGAAAT
Source organism: Protopterus annectens (assembly GCF_019279795.1). Lineage (NCBI taxonomy): Eukaryota > Metazoa > Chordata > Ceratodontiformes > Protopteridae > Protopterus > Protopterus annectens. The sequence goes on from NC_056749.1 coordinate 599,103,844, forward strand.
CAAAACCACATTGCAAAGTATGCTTTCCAACCTGTTCTGCTGAATGCAATAATTCTTGTAACTATTTTCCACACAATCAGAAATCAACAATTTTCTGTTTCAGTAGGCCAATAACATGCTATTGATATTTAAGCATATGAAACTGGCAGTTTAAGGCTCTGATTGCCAAGGTAGCAGACGTATAAACCTTCTTTCCCCATCTAGCCAGCACCCTGGAATCTCTATCAGAGGGGGTAGGATTTTTGGCTGCAGAGGCCTTTACACCCTTGGGACCCTGTGAAACAGGGTCAGCAGCAGGATTTTTGAATAGAAATTTGTGGGAGTCAGGAACCCTGTAATATCTGTCTGGCTTACTACGAGCCGGAGGTAGGGAATCAGGAGCCATGCTTGATTCCGAAAACACATCAACAATGTCTAATACAGGAGGTAGAGCCAAAGGCCTGCTGAGGAAGAAGGAAATCCCTAAGCCTCTTTTTTGATTCAGAGAAGTCCTGACTCGCCTAGTGAAAATGCTCCCTTAAAGTATGCAAAGTTTCTCCAAAAGAGTAATCCGCAGGAGGAGATGCAGATGGGATGGATTCCTCTGCATCAGAATTCTCATAGGGTGGAATGGAAAATTCCTGATCAGAAGAAGAATCAGAAGAAATGGAAACCTGATCTGAAGATTCATAATCAGTGCCTTGCCTAGGCCTTGGGGGGGGGGGGGGTTGTGAGCCACTGATCAAGGTAATTAAGTCCTCAGCCATTTTGATCATCTGTTTTTTAGGCATAGGGGCCTGAGCACGTGGCTCATGCGTCAGTTTTTTAGACATAGAAGATGCTTTTGACCTTGTTATTGATGCTGACATCGGTTTTATATAAAAATGTTGAGGCCTGAAAAACCCTCAGAAGCCGGTGCCTGCTCAGCAGCTCCAGACCCATCTAAGGGAGAGATCTGTGGGTACAATACTCTGAGTACCTCGTGACATACCGGACTCCGAATGGGTCTCGGTAGAGGCCTGCAACTCAAAAGTAGCGGGTATCAGAGGCTGCGAAAGCGCTTCACTGAGAACCAGCGACTGGCTTAGGAGAAGCTTTTTCTGTTATGGACCTCAACGGTCTTTTTCTTTGCATTTTTTGTGAAATCCGGTAGTCTGACTGCTAACAGACGACATTTCAGGATAATTAAATCTGGATCCAAAACATTTTTGAAGCAAAACTATACAGACACTTAATAGTGTGTTTGTTAAATCTGGCACAAAACCGACAGCAAGGCATGTTATGATCTGGGCCTAGGCAAGGAATACAGTATAAATGAAAATCCTTATGAGGAATTTGCTTCCCACAAGTAATGCAATTAACTTTTACTGACATCGGTAAGGAGCAAGAACAAGTTTCCCCAACAGGGTACTTAGCTTTAGATTGAAGACTTCAGTTCTGAAACTCTGTGAAAATTTCAGGAGTCGGACGACCAGCACTTGCTAACTGCTTCTGCTACCGTGCGGCAAGACTGGATAAAATGGTGTCTGCTGCATGTTTTATACCCCTGACGACCTGATGTCAAGGAAGGAGACAGCAACCGACGCAGGACCCAAGACTGTTATTCAGGCCGACTGAGAGCAACCTGCCAGCAGATTACCCAAATGTAAAGACTGCAACAGTGAAACACGAAGAACACCAGTAAAGTATGTAATTATCAACCTGCCAATACCAAAAAAACTAATTTAGTCAGAAAATATAAAAGAGGAAAAAACAGAAGATAACACTAACTTAGCTAAGAGCAAGTCAGAAGCCACCCAATCTGCTTGAGCAACAAACTAGATCTGGGTAATTTTCCCTGAGCATCATGGGATAGGGTATAGCCTCGAGCCAGTGGAAGCTCTCGAGCTTTTGAATTAATCCAACCAGCATAAAATGAAGGTGAGATAGGACAACATAACATGTGATTCAGTTTTTGGGTGCTGTTCAACTTTAGCATTTAACCGGGTCATACACAGCACTCAAATTAGAACTAGGTAATGCTGTATTCTTAAGATGGATAGCTGCATGGCTTATGCTTAGGACAAGGTAAGTATCATACAGCAATCTGACATGTGAAATACAAAAGTTACAGTTCGGATGTCCCACAGGGCTCTGTCTTGGGGCCATACACCTTTAGATTGTACGTTTCAGATCCGTATTTTTCATCACAGGTGTTCTCCAGTGCATATGCAGATGACAAAAACACAAGTGAACTGATTATGTACGTTAGAATCAAAGCATACCCACAAAAGAAATTTACTAAATTGGGTACAGGAGAATAATATGCTAATTAATACATCAAAAACCAAGCATATGAGATTTGACAGATTGAAAGGTAAATACTTCATACAGCGACTGAAACTGCAGATTTGTTTAAGGACATGGGAATAAGGGTAGATCCAACTTTCAGTGTTTATAATTATATCAGCTGGTTAATAATAGTTATAAGACTATAGATTGTATAGAAAGACTATAAAGTCTTGTAATCAGAAATTATGAAAATCAGTGTTTAGATACATTAGTCCCAAACTTGACTATGGAATAACAATATGAAAAGAAGCAATTAACAAGTAAATTGGAAAGAGTAGAGAGGAAATATACCAAGGAAATCCATGGATGTAAAAATATACAATTATGACAGACTACAGTATCTGAATTTGTACAGAAACTCATAGCTATTTAAGAGGAAACCTTATTCAGGTATATAGTGCATGTATACACAACTACCTCTGGGAATGTTTGGGGTTATCAGAGTAGTAGAAAATCAAACAACCTATGTAAATTTTACAGGAATTAAGAGCACTAATTGGTTCTCAGACAGCAGCTAATACATGGAATAGACCACTAAATTACACTGAAGCAAGCATTTTTTAAAAACAACCTAGGCACTTAATATGGGAATAACATTTATGGTATATTGGCTGGCTAGAGGGGCATTACCAGTGCCTAAAATATTTCTATGTACATAATCATCACCACCTACCTGGGTCAGCATTTTACATACCTTGGAAGAAATATGGGAAGGGAGGTCTCATTACCAAATACCCCCAAACCCATAGTTAGCAGGACTGAAAGAAATTACTACCACTTAGCAAGCTTTGCTCTCCTTGAGCTCTGGCTGAATCCGAGGCAACAAGAAAAAAAAACTGCAACTGAGAGGAGTGCACCCACTCTGGCCACCTAACTGCTATAGAGGTCAATAATCAGCATGGGATCCAAACTTCACTTGTGAAAGGATAAGCCTGAAAGCTCTAGTATCCAAAAAATCTAAATGTTACCAGGCATGCCTCCACAAAGGCTTACTTCTAACTACCCAGTAAGCCTCAGTCCTTCAAAGTACACAATCTGACAAGCTGGTGCTGGTCCCTCCTACTAGTTCCAAAGTAAGAAATTTTCAACCCACAGCCGTCAGCTTTTTTCTCTTCTGCAAACAGCAAGTTTGTAATGCTAGCACTTAGCAATAACTGATATCATGCTACTCCCCATGATGGTACCAAAACTATGAGTATAGGTCTTGACTGGCAATTTTATTGTCACAGAAACAATTAAGACATATTTAAACAAACTTTCAATCAAGATGCAATGACAGACACCCATATTATAAGGAACAGAAAATAAACTGCAGGCTCAAAAGTTAGGTGCAGTTATATTCTGCACATGGTCTCAAAGTACGCATTAAGTGTAGGATCTCCAGAGAAGAAATTGTAAGGCTGACGAGAATGCAACCAACCACAGGACTCATCAAGAAGGGTTCCCAACATAAGATAGTGAGTTCTGTGCCAAATGGTGAAAAGATGAACTTTAAATTTATATTCAATATAAGCTTACACGTTGTGCACACAGAGGTAGCACTAACGAAAAAGGCACTTGTCAATCCCCCTACATACAAGTCACTATGTACCTTGATCCCTTCTTTCGGATCCTCTCGAATACTGATCTGCGAAAGCTTTTCCTTTGTAGTGCACAGGAGGTCCAGAATCTCCTCATTGTAGATCTAATAATTTTAAACAAAGAAAAACAGATTACTAAGCGCAAGATAAAGCAGCAGTTAAAACACTTTGGGCTTTTATGACCTGTTGCTTTTCAATCTCTGACTGATATTTTAACAAACAGAAACCTACTTACATGTGGTGATTCTCACGGGAGTCCTTCCCTACTAGACAGGGCACACAGAAGTTAGAAATGAGCATCTCATCAGTGGCCACTACAACTGTCTGAACACCAACAGGTCATATATGCCAAAGGGGTCCTTCACCAGCAACCATAATTTCACCCACAAAAGATTACAAATATCAGACGGTACCCCCTAAACAGACAAATGCATTGTTCAGCAGTGCCATTTTTTTTTGGTGTTGCAGACCCTCTTAAACAAATGCACCATAATGCATTACCTCTTCTACTACAAATGATGTGAAAGGTTTCAATTTGATATACCAGTTAGCAATGAAATGTTTATTGGGAGTCCTCCCCTAAAAGGAAAAAAATTCACCACTTGCCATTAGTCAATTTCAATGCCAAGAGACATGGAGGGGAGAAAAAACTTACCATATTAGCTGACCTACAGAATGGCCCTTCTTGATGGCCTTTTGCAAAGTAATCTCTGCCAAAAAGAACTTGACAATTTTTGTACCAAAATTCTGAGTCAACAGACATCTGTGTGCCCAGCACTCTCCATGATACAAGGCATGGTCTACAAAAGGGGCCTCAATGGAGGACCCAAGTTCAACCCTCTCCAATAGCAATCACCTTCCTTAAAATACATGAAAATAAAAGCAGATACGACACTACAATACTTAAACTTATCTACTTGCCTGGATGTTAGATTTCTCTGGTCATTGTCACAACATTGGAACTGTTGGACTGCTGCATGTGCTACCCTCTACATGATGCCAAACTCCTACAAACTCAAGCTCCTCCCCTACATATAAGCCACTGCCCTTCAAACAACTTCCACAGTATAAACCCATAACCCTTCTAATATAAAACACCCCTGAACAAGAATATAAGGTACTGAGGAGGAGAGACCATTTCACCACAGGAACACTACAATGAATATTTGGAGGGGGGAGATGGGCTGGTCGCTCCAGTTACTGGACAGAGACCAGAGAAATCCAACATTTCAGTAAGAAAATACAGTAATCCAAGTTGTACTCTACAGTAGATGCAAAATTCCTCAGTACTGCAGTCCTCTTACGGCTACATGGGTAGTATCCTACTTCGGATAAAAGAACCTGCCAGTCTCAAAGCTCTGACTACCTTACACACCTTCACTCTGAGTGCTGATTGGACAGCTCAGAAGAAAATCAGCAGAGTGAAGAAATCTTCAGGACTTTCTTGCCCATACAAAGTTTACTCATCCTGAACCTTTAAAAAATACAAATAGTAAGAAATAACCTCCCATTCAAACTATATACAGACTGAGGTTGGGTGTAGCTACTGCAGTAGTGAATAATTCAAGCATCTACTGTTGTGCATCTGTACTAGGTTCATTACTCACTGCAGCAGTACTATTTGGCTATATGAGTTGATTACTAACACCTATCTAACTTGGGAGGAGGAAGGGTAAGAGTCCCTGAAGAATGGTCCCAGCACAGTCAGTCCAAGAAATGGAAAATGAAACAAGTTTATAATGCTTTGCAAAACTATGTATAGACGACAATGCAACAACCTCAGATAATCCACCCCTTTGCAATATACCACCATAAAAGGAAAGGTTCTACTAGAATGCGTGTTGACACTGCCTGGAATGGACTTATCCACAGTGGGAACAAAAAGCAATTGCACAGAAATCAGTGTAAAATCTTACTGTAACAGGACATGTCTTCACTGATGATGCAGTATTCTTAATGTATGGGATTCCATGCTATTGGAAGCCCGTGTAACCAGTACACCAAACTATACTGTTGCTTTCAAGCACACCAAATTTCACATACATGCTCCTCACAGCGAGGGGCATGAAGGTGGCTAAAGACGTACCATCCTCAGAAAGGACTGCCCCCAACAGGAACACTAGTCCAAGGAAACCCAAGGGGTAACCTGTACACATCCAGAAAGGAAAAAGACTAAGGGGAAGGAGGGAGGGAGTGAATGTTGTAACAGTGAAGAAAAGGACATCTACTGTTGCGTTAAAATTTTAGACCACTAGATTATGTCCTTACTTTCACTGTTGAAGTATTCTTAATGTATGCAAGAGTGCCAAGGCTCAAGAAGAAACTTCGGAGGAAGGAAGCAGCAGTAGAGCCCTCTAAGAAGCCATGAAGAATGGCCCTGGCAAAACCAGCTCTACAGACACCACCCAACTTGCAGTGCTTGGGAAAAGTAAACAAGTCCAAGCAGCAGCTTTGAGAATAGAATTATCTAAAACCTTGAAAAAAATCCAGAAGCCACACATCTAGTAGAATGAGCCTTAACAGAAGGAAGGTTCTTACCATGAAAACAAAAAGAAATGGCCTTTGAAATCCAATAAGAAATAATCTGCTTGGATACAGCCCATCCTAAATACCTAGAGTGAAAAGAAAAACTTAGATTTTCTGATGGCCTCAGTCTTATCAAAACAAATCTGTCTATGCACATCCAAAGTACGCAGCACCCTCTCACTGTCAGATTGCTGAGAGGGGAAAAATGGGCAAATGAATAGACTGATTAAATGACCGCTCACTGACTATCTTAGGCATAAAAGGAGGATTAGTACACAAGGACACCATGTCCTTATAAAATACAAAAAAATGGAAGACAAGTCACAAGTGCTTGAAGCTCAGACACCTGTTTGGCAAAAAAGCAAAAAAAAAACCGTCCTCCGAGAACAATGCTGTAAAGAAGCTGAAGCAGCAGGCCAGGCTCAAAGGGAGCGAGTCAACTGCTCCAAACCTAAAATTAATATTCCAGGGAGGAGGATCAAGCTTCCTGGAATGTCTCATATGAAGGATGCCTTTAAGAAATTGTTTAGCTTCAAATCTAGAAGATAAAGGCAGACGAGCAGAAAAAGCAGATAAGTGGACCTTACTAGAATAGGCCAAACCAGCAGTGAGCAACTGTCACTAAAGAGAACCAAAGGACACAGTTATGTGTGTTAAGGTTACGAGAAAGACACCAAACAGAAAACTATATGGATAAGTTGGATTTCCTAGTAGGTTTCCTAGCCTCCTGCAGAATCTTCAGTGATGTGTTTACACAATATGGTTTAGTTACTAAGTGTAGGCTTATATGTATGCATTAGGGTGTAAATGAAACCTCAAAATTATGTAATAATCCAGGTATAACCTTTGTATCTGTATACATATTCATTTATATGAGGTAGTATATGTCATCGTATTTACAATCACAATAAGATTTTTTGTTGCGGGGAATTGTATATGTAAAAGTGTTAGTATTAAACTAGTGCATGGAAGCACGACAGTATTGATAATGAAAAAAGTACCAGGACACACACAAAAATGGAATGTAAAATAAACTAGATGGATTAATTTTAATTTTGATTTAGATCTTAACATTGCCCTTGATTAGGTTGTATATGGGGTCGTTGTTACCTGTTGTTGCCTTTACTTACACCACTATTTATTCAATTATTTATTTGGTCAATATTTAAAGTGGTTTTATATATATATATATATATATATATATATATATTTTTTTTTTTTTTTAAATCTTTTGTTAGTATGTCCTTTTAAATGTTAATTAATTGATTTAATTAATTGTAAATTAATGAACTATTTAAGGTTGTTATTCCTGATTTTTATTTGTCTGAGGAAGTTTGCTTACTAAGCAAACGAAAAGCGCTTCATTAAACTTGCATTCACTTTTCATTCAGTCCTCTGTGTGGATCCTGTTTCGTGCACTACCAGTTCTGTTTATTTATTCCAGGGAGGAGGAACAAGCTTCCTGGAATGTCTCATTTGAAGGATGCCTTTAAGAAATTGTTTAGCTTCAAATCTAGAAGATAAAGGCAGATGAGCAGAAAAAGCAGATAAGTGGACCTTACTAGAATAGGCCAAACCAGCAGTGAGCAACTGTCACTAAAGAGAACCAAAGGACACAGTTAAGTGGGTTAAGGTTACGAGAAAGACACCAAACAGAAAACTATATGGATAAATTGGGTTTCCTAGCCTCCTGCAGAACCTTCAGCAAGTCCTCAAAAAAAAAAAAGGTGTCTATGTGAAATCAAACTCTCATCACCCACAGTGTCACTGAAGAGAGTTCAGGTGGGAAAGGATGCCAGATCTTGTCTTCTTGAGTAAATCCACCCGGGGAGGTACCTTTGGCTAAATGCAGAGGTAGAGGGAACTTTATGCTATCACTGCAAAAAGGTGGTCACCAAAAACATTTTGGGAGCATCCTGTTGAATTCTGAACAGGACTTTTGGAATAAGAGGAAGGGGAGGGAATGCATAAAGAAGACTCTTTCAAGAAAAGTTCAGAGGGATCCACCTTCCAAACCACTAGAACTCTGGCACAAAATAGAGAAGTTGTCTATTCAGAGGGGAGACAAACTGATCTACTACAGGAATACCCCCACTGGTGGACAATGTCCAGATACACATCCCTGTGAAGCATCCATTCATGTGGATTAAGATAAAGACCTGCTCACTGTCTGCCACAATGTTTTGACCTAAGGGAAAGTAAACTGCCTGAAGAGCCACTTGATACCGGAAAACAAAATGACAAACCACAAGTGGCATCCGGCAAAGGCAAGATCTTGTTCCTCTCTGTTTATATACCAGACAACTGTGGTACTGTTCATAAATACCCAAGAAGCTCTACAGAGACGAGAGGACTTCAGAAACCAATGAAACTTACTCATGTGGAGTTTAGCCAGAGGCATCACAGAAATGCTGGCTGCCATGAAACCCAGAGCTCTCAAACTCCCTGGCTGTATTCGAGTCCAGAGGAAAATGTTTGAAAGGAGATGAGAGTTAAGGCCTTTGGAGGAAGCAAAGATGTCAGCACGGGCACTGTCTGAATCCCACAAACCAGAAAAACATAATCCTGAGGAGAAGTCAGAAGACTTGAGATTTGTGAACCCCAGACTGAAGTGAGATGGCAAAAAAGATTTTGCAAAAGAATCTCTGGAGACAATGCCTGAAACAGGTAGTCCAGGTAAAGAAATACTTGAATCCCTTGAAGCCTGCAAAAAGCTTTCAAAAGAAGCAAGGCATTGGTGAATAACCTTGGGGTAGTAAAAAGGCCAAAGGGCAAAGGAGAGAACAGAAAATGCCAGGAAGCAATAGAGAAATGCAAAAACTTCCTGAAGAGAGGACTGATTGGAATATGGGGATAAGCATCCTTGAAATCCAGTGACACCACATAGGCTTGGGAGAATGAGAGAGGAAACCGTCTGAAGGGACATCTGAAAGGTTGGCATCTTCAGAAAAGTGTTTAGATGAGAGAGTTCTAGAATTAGTCTCCATACAAGTTCTTTTTTGTACACTAGAAACATTATAAAGTAAAACTCCTTCCCACTTTGGGGCGCAGACCTGTTGAATAATGCTCAGACAAAAAATCTCCAAGAACCTCTGGGTAAAAAAGGAAGTGGTTCTTGAACAGGCTGAGCAATACCCATAAAACGGAGATGGGATATCCATACCATATAGCACCCCTGGCAAATAATGGACAGAACCCAAGAATCCTGAGTATTCAGAAGACAAAAAGGGAAAGGCAAAGAAAAACAAATGCAGATGGGAAGAGATGGATAGTCATACAAGTCCCTGGTTTATCAGGAAAGGAAAGCTTCTGAGTGCTTGAAGTCCAAGTAGCCTTAGCAAAAGGAGCCCACTTACCACTCTTCATCCTTAGGAGGAGGGCCAAATTGCCTGTAAAAGTCTGGCTTATTGGGGTAGTTCCTATAAATTAAGCACAGAAGAAAAAACATGTTAAAGCTCCTGCAAAGCCTTCACCTTATCCTGATGTGAATTAAACCAGCAGACGCTTTCCCAAACAAAAGTTAATTACCAAGGAGTATCATCTATCTGTTTCAATATTATCAGGTAAAAGTTTATGCCTAAGCTAAGAATGCCTCCTCATAACTGTACCAAAAACAGCAACTCCAGAAGGGGCATCAGCTACATCACAATTATACTTGATAGAATGACAATCCACTTGAGAGGAAAGTCCCCAACACAAAGAGCAGAACTTTTACCCTCGGAGTCAGAGAGATCAGAAATAAGCAGAGTAGGCTCAGAAAAAAGCAGCAAACGCATGCCTTGGATATTTGGGTCTGATAATTAATAGCCCTAAAGACCAGAGTAGCTGATGTATAAACCCGTTTACCTAGCCTTTACACAGTGGTTCTATCAGAAAGCAGTAATGTGGGCAAAATAAGCCACTGAAAAGGCTTGTCAGAGGCTACAGACACCACTTAAAGGGTCAGCACAGGACATTTGTACAAAAAGTTACAATCCTCAGGCACCCTATAAAACCTATTGGGCTTCTTGGGAGCAGGGGGCAGAGAATCATGAGTTTAGAGGCATTAGAAAAAGCATCCAACCAGCCATAACAGGAGGAATAGCAGAAGGTATTGAAGATTACTACTGTAGCAACTCATAGTGCCCTCTTACAGATGTCAGAGACCGAAGCACAATCACATTTTAAAAATTCTATCATCCTAGAAACTATATCAAAGGAAATTTCTTAAAAAGTATCTAGACTATTAAGATTCCTCATCTACGGAGACACAATCCAAAGGAGAAGGAATTTGGCTAGAGTAAGCCATGAATTCCTCCTCAAAATCTGACTTCAGAAAAATGCTGTTCTTTGGATCTTTTAAGGGGAGTGGAAGACTAAGGGGAGCGGAAGACCAAGGGGCAGCGGAAAAAAAAAATCAGAGGAGGTTTTAATGCCACTGAAGGATTAAACAAACCCTGAGTAAAGGCCAGTCACTCATTGCGGATCCCTAGGAACTGGAGAAACACATTTAGTTTTTTTCTTTTTTAAAGGAATGTCTGCCTTATAAAACTAAGAAGGCTCTGACCCAGGATGGCATTTAATAACTGTAGTAAGAACTTCTTCCATAACTAGAAACTCTACCATACGTAGGCCCTTCAGAAATAATGAACCGTGATGCCCCCTGAATATCCATGAGGGACGCCTGCAAAGCTTAATACATACTGCACACCACATCGTCACCAGCCTTAAACCGCGTCACTACAGAGAAATCAGACAGACAAGCAAACCTCCAGGTTCTCACAACTTCAGGAGAAACACCAGGCAGACGCTGGATGGCAGAAGATTCCAATCAATACTTTCACCTTCCCCAAAGGCTGAGGTGGGTAAGCTCCTCCTTTGTACCTTTAGGGAGAAACAAGGTGCTGGTTCTCAAGATACAAAGAAAGGGAAGAAAGCCTACTATGAAGGATTTCTGGTAGAAAACCCTGACAAATCAAACAGGTCTTATGGTCGCGAGAAGCTCCAAAGCAAAAGAGACACATTGAGGCAGTCTGTAGGGAATCTGTCTTGCACACTGGCATTTACCTTTCCTGGATGACATGAAACAAACTGTAATAAAAAAAACTTAGTGGGGTCCTTGTATGCAATGGCTCAGACTTCAGCAAACAAAATGTAGGCTTTCACCCAAGAATGAAAAAAAAAATCATTCAAACTAGTGGAAAAGGACACAAGCGAACAAACCAACATACAGGAAATGAGTTCAGACTGGCAGCAAAGAACTTCTGAGGATGGTACATCTGTAGGTCACCTTTATGCCCTACACTATGCGAGAAGCATAAGTGTCACATTCTGCAAACCTTAAAGCAAAAGTAGGTTTTGGTACACTGGCTGGATGTCAGGCTTCCAATGGCAGGCAATCCCATAAGTTACAAATAGTTTACTATTAAAATGCCGGCCAATTACCTAGCTATATGTTCGAATTACATGATTCCGAACGCAGTTGTCGATGTCTGCTCATAATTGATACGCCCATATCTTCCTGTCACAGATATAATCATCACACAAGAGAATCTGGCATTCTAAGATGACAACACAGATGCATCGTGTTCTTGTTTGACACTATGATAGAGACGCATAATGGATGCGCGGCATAATAGCGTAATGCCAGGAAGGGATATTAGCCGACGTAAAGATAGCGTGGGAGGTTAGTCTTGAATACAGTGACAGTTGAATATAGTGACAGACATCGTTCTGCGACAGCATTTTGGTCAGTAAGGAATACCTACGAAGGGTAAAGAATGTAGTAATGCTGGTGTTACAGGTGTATTACAACAGGACAGTTTTGGTGTAGTACAACTATAGCCTGACATGTAAACTGGACATTTATCTGTAGAGCAGTCAATCTGCATGTGCATTTGCTAAAGTAATGCTAGTATGCAATTGTCATACCAATTAACAACTGTATCACCTTCTAAATCTGCAATTCAGTATGTGGCTAGAGAAGCAAATTAATCCTATCAGACAGAAAAACAGTTACTGTCAATATATGGCTGTTATAATTAATACCATGTTTGGATGATATGGCTGCTAATATTAAGCTGAATGTCACCATATAAGCTGCTAAATGAGTTAATAGTGCTTTAAGTGGCAATAGTGTTCTAACAATTATGTCTACTATGTCCTGTTGCGTGAATGAAACTGCATATGTAACCTACTACTGATACTATCTGCATGTATAAGTGATAGTACTGTAGTCTTGAAGTGTGATTTGTGGCAGTGATATGGTAGAAAGGTTTGGCAATGGTTACATGGTGTATTTGAAGTGAGCTAGAACATACCTATGTCAGTGAGTGTTACATAACATGCGAGGCCATTATATGTGTAGTGCTATAAGAGGATGCTGACAGTATAGGAAGGTTGTAGTTATCCTCGTCTAGTGCATAAACATTAGTAATCTTGAAATTGTAAAAAAAAAAATAAATCCAAATCAGCCCAGAAGTTGAAAATGTTGAAACACAGGTACCCAGTAGGAAGATAGATGGAATAAAGAAGCTGAACCTCAACAAAATAAAATCTTTTAATACAAAATGGTGAGCGCTTTCGCAGTGGTAGCCATTGCTCCATTAGACAGCTTATTCAAACAGCAACAGCACTTAAATACTTTAATTCATTACTAAAACAACCAATCCTACCACTGAGTTAATTCAGCACTCAGCAATCAATTACTATGGTTACATTTTGCCCTTAGTTAATTGCTGAAGTCAGAAGAACACTATTTATATTTAGAACACTAAAAACCACTTGCACAAAATGTAAAACCAAGAACATGTGGATGAATATAAATAAAATACATAAGTCAGTGAATAAATATATACTCATGTTCCCCATTTAGTAACTGCTTGTGTGTGGGTAGAAGCATAAAAATATATATACATTTATATAAAAATATAAGCAGTACACACTCAACTTAATATATATATTCTTCCTAATAAATACACATGCTGTCCACTTAGTAAATACATATGCTTTAAAACATGCATCTGAACAAATACTTGTCTTTAGTGATATCTATGCTAGAAGCAGCTCAAGAATTATTGTTATATTGACCCAAAGCCCTGCATGTGCTTATGTAGTCTTCTCTTGTTAAGATAGTATTTATTTTAACCTTCTAGATTTTAGCACTGGCTTCAATGGAAAACTATCATTCAAACCCAAACCTGTGTGCGCCCCTAAATGCAAAATCCATTTTACTTCCATATTTTCAGTAGTATTGACCATGCCCCCCATCCTATTGCTGACATTCTGAATGTGTAAAACCTGAAATAAAAATATATGGTTACCCCCCTTATCCAATGTATGCTTAGCCAAAGCACTATACAGTTGCCCTTTTCTAGTGCAGTAAAGGTGATCCCTTATCCGTTCCCTAAGGTGACTGTTAGTTTTGCCAACACAGAAATAGAAAAGTGCAGTGAGCTACATACACTACATTCTTAGTATTGCAATCAGTAGAATTCCTTAGCTCCCACAGATGACCTGTTTCAGGGTGCTTGAAAAAACCTTGATTCATCTATATAAATGCACTGTGTGCATTTTCCACTTCTATGGGTACCATTCACTATGCTATCATCAGAGTAGATATCCTTGGATAGCAAAGTTGCCGTTTCAGATTTTTCTTATTTCTAAATGCAAAATGTGGTTGTCCACCCACTATGTTGGCAGCATCCTCATCTACTAACAAGATATGTCAATTTTGGCGTATGATGGTTTCAAGCCTTTTCACATCTCTTGTATATGGTAAAACCATCGGAATGTGTGATAATACACTATTCCTGATATTTACCCTGTCACTACCTGCTCCAGAGTAGAAGGGCTTAGCTTTACCTTTCCTTGTGTACATTATGGTACACCTTACCAATTTCATCTTCACTATACCCCCTATTAATGAAACCTATTCTTAACTTAGTTAACTATGTTCTTGTTTTTACATTTTGTGCAAGTGGTTTTTAGTGTTCTAAATATAAATAGTGTTCTTCTGACAAGCAAGATGTTCTCATTGCCTGACCTCTGATTGTGTTAGGAAGAATCTTAAGGTTATGCAGACTGTGTGTGTGTAGAAAAGATGGTCTGTAGCATTGTTTCCTGTGTAATTTCGTAGACCACTGGTAATTTTTTCTCTGTACATGGGAACGTCCAGGAAGTCTAAACTCATTTCAGAACAGTTCATCGTAAACTTTAAAAGTCACTAGTAGCATTTAGGTGTGCATACATGGATTTAAGTTTTTCACCATCACCTTTCCAAAAAATAAAAAGATCTACAAAATTCCTACAAAAGGCTATTTGGGGTTACCTAACAGATGTTCATATTCCCAGTTAAACCATAACCAGGTTTGCATATGTGTTGGCACAACTTGTGCCCATGGCAACCCCTGACAACTGCTTATAGCATATGCCGTTGAAAATATGTTGTGCTCTAGTACCAATTCTAGTAACATACAGAGAAAGTCTTAGTATTAGAGAACTTTCCCCGCCTTGTCAACACTGATTTCACCATGCTTATCCCCTGGTCATTGGGTATACTTGTAAATAAAGACACTACATCTAGTGTGGCCAGCATCCCCGTATCTGCTGCTCCCATTTGCTTCACTGCCCCATAAAGGTCCACAAAAAACTGTTCTGCATCTTTCAAGACATATGCATATTCATTGAGTGCTGTCCAATTCCTTATCCAGGTATATAGAGATGGGTTCTGTTAGCCATCCTGCCCCTGCTAATATAGATCTAAATTTCGGGTTATATGGGTCTTTGTTTATCTTGGGGAGACCATGGATTTGAGGTATGAGTGGATTTTCAACAGTAAAATAATTAAAAACATCTTTACTTAATAGTTCCATACACATGCATTCTTATAAGGTATTGGCAATCAGTTCACTCACTTCAAACACAACTGTTGTTGGCACTTAAACATATACATTTGGATCCAATAGCATTTCTTGCATAGCTGTATTATAAAAGTCAGCATTCAATACCACCATTGGTCCCCCTTTGTCAGTAGGTCTTATAAAAAGTACAGTTGTGTACACCTACCATAAATGTAGATGTTCGAGTGTCTTCACTGTTGCAGTCATAACTGTAGGGTGCTCCTGCCAGCAAGCAGCCCGAGGTCGGCCAGAGTTCCAAAGTCTGGGTCCGGCGTCGGCTGTACCAGCAAGTACCCTGACGTCAGAACGTAGAGGTATAAAGCTGACAGCCGACGCCATCTTCTCCAGCCTTTCTTGCCCCAGATGACAGAAACCCCCAAAGAAACCAAAAGGTGTCCAAATAGAAACACAAATACACCACAAAGGAAATTAACAAAAGAGGGGATTTTTGGGAGGGAAACACCGACTGCAACAGTGAAGACACTAACATCTACATTTATGGTAGGTGTACACAACTGTACTATGTTCTTCGTGTTTCACTGTTGCAGTCATAACTGTAGGGTAGAATCCCAAAGCTGTGAATGAGGGAGGAGGTTATGCAGAAGGGGCAGCTAGAAGGCCCTTCAAAACAGCAGAGGCGAAGCCTGCCCTAGACTTAGAATACAAAGGGAGATTGTAGTGCTTGGAAAAAGTATGCACTGAGCTCCAAGTGGCAGCTTCCAGAATGTCCTTGGTAGGAACTCCTCTGAGAAAAGCTGCTGAAGTGGCAGCTGCTCTAGTAGAATGACTTCTAACTATACCTGGAATCTGTTTCCCATAGTGAGAGTAACAAAACCTTATTCCATGAGCAATCTATTTGGAAATAGTTTGTTTAGAAATAGCCTTACCTAGAGAACTGGAGGTATAAGAGATAAGCAATTGATCAGATTTTCTGAAATCTTTAGTCTTGTTCCAGGTAAAATCGTAGTTGTCTGTGTACGTCCAATGAATGAAAAATCCTTTCCCCTTTATTTTGAGGGTTAGGAAAGAAGGTAGGAAGGTGAAAAGTCTGATTTAGAGCCACTTTTGAAATCACCTTGGGCATAAATGTAGGATTGGTCCTCAAGGAAACTCTGTCTTGGTGGAAGATAAGATATGGTTCCACAGCCATGAGAGCTTGTAACTCTGAAACCCTTCTAGCAGAAGTCAATGCCAACAAGAGAGCTGTTTTCCAGGATAAGAACTTGATATCCGAGGCAGCAGCAGGCTCAAAAGGAGGCAAAGTAAGTTTCTCCAAGACATAATTAAGATCCCAAACAGGAACAGGAGGAGTTCTGGGAGGTCTTAAATTCTTAGCTCCTCTCAAAAACTGTCTCACCAGCTGGTGAGAAAAAATGGGAGGATCAGTGTTGAAATGAGCCGAGATAGCAGAAGCATGGATTTTGATGGAGGAAAAGGAGAGGCCTTTAAGCAAAAGGTCTGAGAGGTAGAGTAAAATGGAAGAAATATCAGGCAAAAGAGGATCTGAACCTCGATCCTGCATCCAAATACAAAATCTTTTCCATTTCGAAGCATAAGATTTCCTAGTGCTAGGCCGCCTAGCTTCTAAAAGAACATCCAAAACTTGTTTGGGAAGAGAAGAAGGAATCAAAGGCCCTTGTAGAGCCAAGCTGCCAAGCATAGAGTCTTGATTTGAGAGTGCAGCACCTGACCCTGATGCTGGGACAGAAGAGAAGGTATCAGAGGTGGAATCCAAGGAGGTTCCAGGAATAGGTGTTTCAAGGTTGGGTACCAAAACTGCCTTGGCCAATTTGGAGCTATCAAAATGATAATCTTTGGCTTGTCCTGCTTTATTTTCAGTAACACCCGAGGCAGAAGAGGAGGGAAGGCATATCCCGAAAGATTCCTCCAGCTGAAAGACAGGGCATCCACTTTCCAAGCTGTTTTGTGGAAGGACCTGGTGCAAGAGAGGCAGCTGATGATTGAGATGAGATGCAAACAGATCTATCAGAGGGCAACCCCAAACTGCCATAATCCTGCTGAATAAGTTGGGATCCAGCATCCATTCGTGAGGATCCAAAAGATTTCTGCTTAGGCTGCCTGCTAAGAGATTCTGTTTTCCTGGAATGAAATGAGCTTGAAGATGCAGTTTCAGATTTAGAGCCGTCTCCTATAAACTCATGGCTAGTATGCATAGGGTGTATGAGTGAGAGCCCCTCCTGCTCGTTTATATACCACATGACTGTGGTATTGTCTGTGCGAATCAGAAGATGGCCTGGCTGCAAAAGATTCTGGAAGGCTAGAAGAGCATTTTGGACTGCCAACATTTCCTTCAAGTTGATATGCCAGGGAAGATGCTTCCTTGTCCAATAGCCCTGCTGGCAATTGTTTAGGTAATGAGCTCCCCAAGCATAATCCGAGGCATCTGTGGTTATGATCTGAGCAGGATGAGGATGACGAAAGGGATTCCCTTTGTTTAAAGCACAAGCCCTGGACCACCAGAGGAACTCTTTTTGGAGGCAGTGAATCAGAGGTATCATTGTTTCCAGGCTGTGGTAATGCTGAGACCATACACTCTTTAGGTACCATTGAAGTTCTCAGATGAAGCCTTGCATTTGGGATCAACAGGATGCAAGAAGCCATGTAGCCCAATGTCTGCAGGAATTTCCTTGCAGTGAGCTGAGTTAAAGTAGCCAAGGTCTTGAAAATTGATGCCAGCTGTACTTGCTTTTCTGGAGTAAGGAAGGCCCTTTGTAAGCTTGTGTTTAAAAGAGCTCCCAAAAAGATAATTTGTTGAGAGGGGATCAAATGTGCCTTTTGTGTTCACTGAAAATCCCAGAAGTAGGAGAAGACGCTGAACAAACTGCAGATGAAGTAAAAGATCCTTGCTGTCCGCCTGAATAAGGCAGTCGTCCAGATAGGGGTAAATTTGAATCCCTTGGAGTCTGCAATAAGCTACTACTGGAGCCAGACACTTGGTAAAGACTCTGGGCGCAGTAGATAAGCCAAAGGGCAGTACAGAGAATTGAAAGTGTCTGGAACCTGCCTTGAATCAGAGGTACTTTCTGCGTTCCTGTCTGATGGGAATGTGTAAATAGGCTTCCTTCAAGTTCAATTTCACCATCCAAGCATCCTGGGAGAGCATGGGAAGAAGTTGCTGCAGAGTAAGCATCTTGAATTTTGGAATCTCCAGAAACTTATTTAATACTGAGAGGTCCAGAATAGGTCTCCATAAGTTTTGTTTCCTTGGAACCAGAAATAGTCTTGAGTAAAAACTTTTTCCCATCTCTGGAAGTGGAACAGGTTCTATGGCTCTCATGGCCAATAAAGCATCCACTTGATTTAAGGCCTCTGACCATTGATGTTTTGGCAGATCCGGCCAACCCGAAGACCTTGGCAGAGTATGAAAGTGGAATTTGTAGCCTCTTAAAATCACGTCTAAAACTCATTTGTCCTGGGTAATGAGTCCAATTTTGGTAGAAGAGAAAGCTTTCCTCCGAGAGGGGCTTCCAGGCAAGGAGGACCTGTAGCCCAACGGAGAGAGTCATTGGGTCTGCTTCTTTTGTGATTGAGGTCCGTCTTCTCCCCTTCTAGGTGAAGCAGTCCATTGTCTTGACCTGTAAGAGGCCTGAGCCTGACCTCTGGAGCGTCTATATCTTCCCCTTTGAGGCCTGTCAGACGTGGGAAAGGACCAATTTTTGGAGGGCCAATTTCTAAAAAATCTAGGAGGCTGAACTTGTAAAAAAATCTTCGACAGTCTGCATAGATTTTGCTTTTTCTTCCATCCTTTTAATAACCTCCTCAGCCTTGGATCCAAATAAAACATCATGCTGAACAGGAGCATCTAACAGTTTAGCCTTAACCTGCTCAGGTAAATTCTGCTCACGAAGCCAAGCATGTCTCCTGATAACAGTACCAGAGGCTGCGGCCCTGCAAGAAGCTTCCAAGGCATCAAAACCACATGTAAACTATGTTTGCTAACTTGTTCAGTTGCATGCAAGACATCCTGTAATTCCTTGTCCTCTGCACATGCAGGAAAGGTAGAGAGCCTTTGCTTTAAAACAGACAAAAGAAATTGCTGATACTTGAACATGTGAAACTGGCAATTTAAAGCTCTAATAGAAAGAGTAGCAGAAGTGTAAACCTTTTTGCCCCACCTGTCCAAGGCACGAGAATCCTTTTCAGAGGGAATAGGATTTTTAGATGAAGCGGCCTTAGCAGCCCTAGAACACTGAGAAATGGTTTCAGGATAAGCAGAAGGGTTCTTAAATAAGAATCGATGGGAGTCAGGGACTCTAAAATCTATCAGGCTTGGAAGGAGCAGGCGGCAAGGAATCAGGATTCAGGTTAGCTTCAGAAAAAGCATCATCCACAATATCAAGTACAGGAGGAATAGCCAAAGGTCTGTGTTGAGGGAGAAGGAGAAATCCCCTAAGTCTCTTCTTAGAAGCAGAATAATCCTGTCCTTCCCAATGAAAATGCTCCCTCATCTCATGTAAGGTTTCCCCAAAAGAGAAATCTTCAGGGGGAGAAGCAGAGGGAATAGAGTCCTCTGCATCAGAATCCTCATAAGGAGGAAAAGAATAATCCTGGTCAGAGGAAGAGACAGAAGACACAGAAGCCTGATCAGATGAATCATAAGGAATATCCTGTCTAGGCCTTTTTTCTGGAGGAGGGTGAGAACCCCTAATCATTGTCAGTAAATCTTCAGCCATCCGTAGTAATTGCTTCTGGGACTTGGGAGCTGTATCCGAGGAAGCTTGAGAAGAAACCCTTGGCTTAACAGTAGTCTTTGACTTTGCCTTTGTCTTTGTAGAAATAGTGATATGAGAAGGCCTGAAAACCCCTTCAGAAGCCGGTACCTGCACAGCGGTTCCGGACCCATCTGAAGGAGCGACATCCGAAGGTCCTGCAGCAGATAAAATACTAGGCCTAGAAGGCTCCCCATGGGAGTCCGTGTCGGCCATCTGTTCCAATGTGGCGGACGACAGGGGCTGCAAAAGCGCCTCACTGACTACCGCCAAACCCGAAGCTGGCTCCGGCTGCAAAGCATCTTGTTTGGACCTCGGAGGCCTATCCTTGTCCTTGCGTTTCTTTTGAATTCCGGTTGTCGGTAAAGTATCCGACAACATCCTATAATTGAATCTACCGAAATAATTCAAGGCCCAATCGTACCTACGCTTGATAGTGCGAGAATTAAACCTGGCACAGAACCGACAGCAAGAAACGTCATGGTCAGGGCCTAATCAAGGTAGACAGTAAGAGTGGAAATCTTTATGAGGTATTTGTTTTCCACACAATATACAATTAACTTTTTCTGACATCGGAGGAGCAAGAAAAAGGTTTCCCCAACGGGGTACTTAGCTTGAGAAGAGAAGTAGAAAACTTCGGACGGACGACAATCAACGCACGTTGTCCTGAATGCGCCAGCCAATGACTTGCGAGCTGCTTTCCACCGCATGGCAAGAAAGACTGGAGAAGATGGCGTCTGCTGTCAGCTTTATACCTCTACGTTCTGACGTCAGGGTACTTGCTGGTACAGCCGACACCTGACCCAGACTTTGGAATTCTGGCCGACCTCGGGCTGCCTGCCGGCAGGAGCACCCTACAGTTATGACTGCAACAGTGAAACACGAAGAACATCTATGCTATCATTAGTCTGCAAGTCACACAATGCTTTGAGCTCACTATCAAATTATACTTCCCTTCTAAAAAACTATTGTTTCCTGTATTATAAATGGCATTCACAAGCTTTTAAGAAAGTTTCTATATTATGCGGCAATATTGGTACAGACTTTCTTAAACTGAACATCCCTTGCCTCATTGCCATTTCCAAATTGTTTCAATGTTACATTTCTATTAAACATACGTAGGCATAACAGAAATTCAACGTCCATTTTAGTCAAAGGTATAAAATTTAAACCTCTGTTTAATAAAGTCTCAGCTGCAGATAGTTCATATATGGAAATATTCCATATCAACTCTCCTGCCCATACCCCCACATTTTCTTCAATGTGGAAGATTTCCAAATATGAACCGTCTGCAGCTGAGACTTCTTTATTAAACGGAGGTTTAAATTTTATACCTTCGACTAAAATGGAAATTTGCAAATTCCTGTTATGCCTACATAGGTTTACTAGAAATGCAACATTGAAACAATTTGGAACATAGGTTGTATAAATCAGAGAAGGAAAGATAAGATCCATAGAAAAAAAGGGGGATGGCGAGTGGGTAACCTGGACATCAACCGTGAATACACCAACATCTACATTTGTGTACACAATAATGTTCATGTTTCACTGTTGCAGTCATTACATTTGGGTAGAGTCTCAAAGCTATGGTTAGGAGGCTGGAGCTAAACAGCATTAGGAGCGGCTATGAGGCCCTGCAGAACTGCAGTGGCAAAGCCTGCCCTGGATTTAGAGTACAGTGGCAGATGGTAATGCTTTGTAAAGGTGTGCACTGAACTCCAAGTAGCTGCCTCTAAAATGTCTCTCGTTGGTACTACCCTGAGAAAGGCTGCTGAAGTGGCTGCAGCTCTGGTGGAATGTGGCCTAATGCCCTTAGGCACTGGCTTGCCATGGTGTAAATAGAAACAAATACAGTGGCCTATCCACTTAGAAATAGTCTGCTTTGAGATGGCCTTTCCTTGTGATCCTGCAGCACGTCACTAATAATTGCTCAATATTCCTGAAACCTTTAGTTCTGTCCAAGGAGAATCTAAGCTGTCTGGGTGTGTCCAAAGAATGCAGATTCTCTCTCCCTTGATCTGTGGATTTGGATGAAAGGTTGGCAGATGAATAGTTTGGTTAAGAGCCACACTAGACACCACTTTAGACATAAATGTTGGGTTTGTCCTCAGAGAGACCCTGTCTGGATAAAAAATGATAAAAGGTTCCACAGCCATGAGCACCTGTAGCTCTGAAACTTGTCTTGCATAAGTAATTGCTAGGAGCAGAACTGTTTTCCAAGATAAAAACTTTATATCAGCAGTAGCAGCTGGCTCAAATGGAGGCAGGGTGAGCTTTTCCAAGACATAGCTGAGGTCCCATGCAGGTACTGGTGATCTCCTTGGAGGCCTTAAATTGTTTGCTCCTCTGAGGTACTGCTTTAATAAAGGATGAGAAAAATTGGTGTCTCTGTATTTTAAGGAGCCAAAATGGCAGAGGCATGAATTTTAATTCATGAAAAAGATAAGCCTTTGTCCAGCATCTCAGTTAAGTATTGCAAAATCTGAGGAATATCTGGAAAAGCTGCATCAGTTCCTTGTGCCTGGTTCCAAGCACAGAATCTCTTCCATTTTCCAGCATAAGACGTTTTAGTACTAGGCCTTCTGGCTTCCAGAATGACATCCATCACAACTTTACTGAGAGGTGTTTTGTACGACTACATTATCCGCCATGCTGCCAGATTTAATGTCCTGAGCTGGCTGTACAGGATCTGATTGTTTTGCTGGGACAATAAATCAAGTATTTGAGGTAAGGTCCAAGCTGGGCATAGAGACAAGTTCCTTAGGATTGAACTGGATACCAGTACTGGTGTGGCCAGTCTGGGGCAATCAGTATTCATCTTTGGCTTCTCCTGTCTGACCTTTAGTAGTACATTGGGGAGGAGAGGCAGTGGAGGAAAGGCATATACTGATAGGGCGTCCACTTTCCATGCTTGTCTGTGATGAGTCCTTGCGCAGAATCTTTTTAGTTTGCAGTTGTGAGGAGAGGCAAATAGATCTATGTCCGGGCATCCCAGTTTCCTTGTTATGCTGAAGACTTGTGGATCCAGTTTCCACTCGTGGGGATCCATGAGGTTTCTGCTTAGTTCGTCTGCCAAGAGTATTTTCCTTTCCTGGCAGGAAATGTGCCTGCAGATGTACTTGGTAAGTCAAAGCTGTGTCCCACAATGTCGTGGATAGTCTGCAAAGGGGTAAGAGCGATTGCCCCCCTGCTTGTTTATATACCACATGACAGTGGTGCTGTCAGTCTTTATCAGTAGTTGTCCCAGATGAAGTAGGTCCTTGAAGGCTGTCAGGGCATTTTGAACAGCTAGCATCTCGGATTGATATGTAGATGCATTTGGTTTGAGGACCATGTGCCCTGAATGCATCTTCCCTGCCATGTAGGCGCCCCAGGCATAATCCGATGCATCCGTTGTTAGCGTCTGCCTGGCTGGGGGTAATGTGAATGGCTGTCCCTTGTTCTGGTGACAAGCCTTTGCCCATCGAAACTCCTGTTGCAGGCAGGGAATGACAGCAATCATTGTTTCCAGGCTGTGGCAATGTTGAGTCCAAACACTTTTTAGGTACCACTGAGGTTTCCTCATTTGCAGTCTTGCATATGGAATTAGTAGGATGCAGGATGCCATGAAGCCCAAAGCCTGCAGAATTTTTCTTGCAGATAACTGGGCCTTTGTTGCCAACATTTTGAAATAGGTAGTCAGTTGCCTTTGTCTGGCGTGAGATAAGCTATCTGGGCAGTTGCATTCAAGCTTGCACCCAGGAATGTTATCTCTTTAGAGGGTACTAGTTTTGATTTATTTTCGTTGACTGTGTACCCTATTGCATGTTATAAGTCTTTTCACAAACGCCAGATGTTGAAGAAAAATGTCCTTGTTCTCTGCTTGAATTAGACAGTCGTCCAAGTAAGGATATATTTCTATTCCTCTGTCTGCAGAATGCAATAACTGGTGCCAGGCACTTTGTAAAGACCCTGGGTGCAGTAGATGAGCCACAGGGCAGTGCAGAGAATTGGTAATGTATTGAACCAGCCTTGAATCTGAGGTATCTTCTGCACGATTGTCTGACTGGAACATGCAGGTATGCCTCAAGTCTAAAGTCACAAGCCAAGCATTCTTGCCCAGCATGGGCAGAAGCTGCTGCAAAGTTAACATTTTGAATTTTGGAATATCCAGGAATGTGTTCAGAATGGATAGGTCCAGTATCTGCCTCCAGGCCTTGTCCTTTCTGGGTACCAAGAACAGTAGAGTAAAATCCTTGTCCTTGCTCTGGCACTTGCTGAATGACCCCCATGTCCATGAGGGATGAAACTTGTTTTTGTGCCTCTGCCCATTGATTTTTTGGCAGATCTGGCCAGCCGTTTGCCTTTGGCAGAGTATGGAAATGGAATTTGTAGCCTTGTGACACTATTTAGAACACACTTGTCCTGGGTTATAATGTGCCAATTTTGAGCAAAAA
Organism: Protopterus annectens; assembly: GCF_019279795.1. NCBI lineage: Eukaryota > Metazoa > Chordata > Ceratodontiformes > Protopteridae > Protopterus > Protopterus annectens. Next base: position 599,128,305 of record NC_056749.1, read on the forward strand.
GTGCTAATTTTCTCCCTAAAGGTGCTGCCAGAAGACAAGTGCTTGGTGCGGGCAGGGGAAAGTCAATGGGACTGCTTTCTGTATGTTTGTGCTATATCTTCTCCAGCTTTGGAGGTAGAAGCACCCCATTGTTTTGACCTATAAGAACCTTGCGCCTGGGATCTGCTCCTTTGAGGTCTGACACAGGAAAGGACCAATTTTTGGTAGGCCAGTGTCTAAAACTTAGGTGGCTGTACTTGTAAAAAATCTTTAACAGTTTGCATAGATTTAGCTTTGTCTTCCATTTTCTTTAACACCTCTTCTGCCTTAACACCAAAGTATCACGTTGTAAAGGTGCATCTAGTAACTTAACCAACATGATCAGGCAGATTTTGTTCCTTTAACCAAGCATGCCTCCTAATTACAGAACCCATAACTGCGGACCTGCAGGAGGCCTCCAAAGAATCAAAACCACATTGCAAAGTATGCTTTCCAACTTGTTCAGCTGCATGCAATAAATCCTGCACTTCCTTGTTTTCAGCACATTCAGAATTTATCATCATTTTCTGTTTAAGCAAACCCATGACATGTTGCAGATACTTGAGCATATTAAATTGACAGTTTAAGGCCCTTATAGCCAAAGTTGCAGATGTGTAAACCTTTTTTCCCCCATCTACCCAAGTGCCCTTGAATCTCTGTCAGTGGGGGTTGGGTTTGTTGCTGTCGATGCCTAACTCCCTTTGGACCCTGTGAAATAGTTCGAGTCAGCAGCAGGGTTTTAAAAAGAAATTTGGGTAAGTCAGGAACCCTGTAATATCTGTCAGGCTTAACAGGAGCTGGAGATAAGGAGTCAGGGGTCAAACTAAACTCCGAAAACACATCTACAATGTCTAACACAGGGGGAATGGCTAGAGGCCTGTGCTGAGGTAGTAAAAGGAAATCCCTGAGCCTCATTTTAGATTCTGAAAAATCTTGGCTTTCCCAGTGAAAATGCTCCCTCATGGTATGCAAAGTTTCCCCAAAGGAATAATCTTCAGGAGGAGATGCTGAAGGTATAGATTCTTCAGCATCAGAATCCTCATAGGGGGGTAAAGAATACCCCTGATCAGAAGAGGAATCAGAAGAAATAGAAACCTGATCTGAAGATTCATAGTCAGTGTCTTGCCTAAGCCTCTTATCAGGAGGGGGATGGGAACCCATGATCAAGGTAATCAGGTCTTCGGCCATTTTGATCTGTTTTTGGGCATAGAGGCCTGTACATATGGCACATGAGCTTGTTTCTTTGCTTTAGATGATGTTTTAGTCTCTCTCTGAAGCTGAAGTAGTTTTAATGTAAAGATGTTGAGGTTTGAATACACCCTCAGAAGCCGGTACTTGCTCAGCGGCTCTGGACCCATCTGAGGAATTAGCGTCCGAGGCTCCAATACCTTGGAGCATCCAGCGGCATGGCTGACTCCACGTGGGAGTCAGTAGCGGCCTGCGACTCTAAAGTAGCGGGTGTCAGGGGCTGCAAAAATGCCTCACTGAGAACCGGCGACTGGCTTAGAAGCTTTGTCGGTTTTGGGCCTCTGTTTTTCTCTATCCTTTTCTTTGCATTTTTTTGTAAACTTCGGTAGTCGGGTGGCTATCAGACGACATTTTAGGATAATTAAACAGGCTACCAAAATACTTTAAAGCAAAATTATACCGACGCTTAATAGTGCGTTGGTTAAATCTAGAACAAAACAGACAACCAGTAACGTTGTGATCAGGGCCTAGGCAAGGAATACAGTAAGAATGAAAATCCTTATGAGGTATTTGCTTTCCACAAGTAATACAATTAACTTTTTCTGACATCAGTCTGGAGCAAGAAAAAAGTTCCCCCGACGGGGTACTTGGCTTTATTGAAGACTTCGGTTCTGAAACTCAAACACGAAAATTTCAGGAGTTGACCGACACTTGCAAACTGCTTCAGGCACCGTGCGGCAAGAAAGACTGAAGAAAATGGCGTCAGCTGCTTCGTTTATACCCCTGACAACCTGACGTCAGGGAAGGGGTGACTGCAGCCAACGCAGGACCCAAGACTTTGGAATTAAGGCCGACTGAGGGCAACCTGCCAGCAGGATTACCCTAATGTAACGACTGCAATAGTGAAATATGAAGATAAATAGTTTTTTTTAGAAGAAGCAAAGTATAATTTGACAAAGTGAGCACAAAACATTGTGTGACTTGCAGACTAAACAGTTATAAGACCCGCTGACAAAGGGGGACCAGTGGTGATATTGAATGCTGACTTTTATAATACAGCTATGCAAGAAATGTTATTGGATCCAAATGTATATGTTGAAGTACCAACAATTGTGTTTGAAATGAGTGAACAGATTGCCAATACCTTATATGAATGCATGTGTATAGAACTATTAAGTAAAGATCTTTATTTTACTGTTGAAAATCCACTCAGCTTAAATCCACGGTCTCCCCAAGATGCACAAAGACTCATATAACCCGAAATTTAGACCTATATTAGCAGGGGCAGGATGGCTAACATAACCCAACCCTATATACCTGGATAAGGAATTGAAGACAGCATTCAATGAATATGCATATGTCTTGAAAGACACAGAACAGTTTTTAGTGGACCTTTATGGGGGCAGTGAAGCAAAAGGGAACAGCAGATACGGGGATGCTGGCAACAATAGATGTAGTATATTTACAAGTAAACCCAATGACCAGTGGGTAACTGCCGCTGTGGTAGAGTGGTTACCTCAAAGCAAGAGGTTCTTCCGTTAGATTCTCAGCTGGGCTTGGGAGTGCCTTCTGTGTGGAGTCTGCATGTCCTCCCCGCGGTTGGGTAGCATTCGAAAGACATGCGTGCGTAAATGGGTGCGTCTTCCTTGAAGGTTGGGCGTCTAGCTGGCACCTCGGCGTTTCGTAAAAATCTGCCAATCATTAGCAGACAGGAGTTACTCTGTGGCGACCCCTTACTGGGAAAAGGCGAAAGACAAGCAACAACAACCCAATGCCCAGTGGATAAGCATGGTTAAATCAGTGTTAAGGCAGGGAAAGTTCTCTAATACTAAGATGGACTTCCTCTATATTACTAGAATTGGTACTAGAGCACATATTTATGTTCAACAGCATATACTATAAGCAGTTGTCAGGGGTTGCCATGGGCACAAGTTGTGCCAACACATATGCAAACCTGGTTATGGTTAACTGGGAATATGAACATGTTAGGTAATCCCCAAATAGCCTTTCATAGGCGTTTCATAGATCCTTTTATTTTTTGGAAAGGTGATGGTGAACTTAAATCCCTGTACGCACACCTAAATACTACTAGTGACGAGACTTTTTAAAGTTTAAAATAAACTGTTCTGAAATGAGTTTAGACTTCCTGGACGTTACCATATACAGAGAAAATGACCAATGGTCTATGAAATTACATAGGAAAAAAATGCTACAGACCATCTTTTCTACACAGAAACAGTATGCATAACCCTAAGATTTTTCCTAACAATCAAAGGTCAGGCAATGAGAACATCTTGCCTATGCTGTCAAGAGGAAGTGTATAGAAATGAGTTAACTAAGCTAAGAATAGGTTTCATTAATAGGGGGTATAGTGAACATAAAATTGATAAGGTGTACCATAATGTACACAAAGGAAAGGTAAAGCTAAGCCCTACTATGATAGAGCAGGTAGTGACAAGGTAGTTATCAGGAGTAGTGTAGCACACATTCCGATGGTTTTACCATATACAAGAGATGTGAAAAGGTTTGAAACCATCGTACGATAAAATTGGCATATGTTAGCAGATGAGGATATTTACCAACAGTGGGTGGACAACAACATTTTGCATTTAGAAATAAGAAAAATCTGAAACAGCAGCTTTGCTATCCAAGGATATCTACTCTGATGGATAGCACAGTGAATGGTACCCATAGATGTGGAAAATGCACATGGTGCATTTGTATAGATGAATCAAGGTTTTTCAAGCACCCTGAAACAGGGCGGCTATGGGAGCTAAGGAATTCTGCTGATTGCAATACTAAGAATGTTGTGTATGTAGATCACTGAACTGCACAACATATTTCCATTTCTATGTTGGCAAAACTAACAGTCACCTTCGGGAACGGATAAGGGATCACCTTTACTGCACTAGAAAAGGGCAACTGTATAGTGCTTTGGCTAAGCATATGTTGGATAAGGAGGATGACCATATATATTTTTATTTCAGGTTTTACACATTCAGAATGTCAGCAATAGGATGGGGACAGTCAATAAAACTGAAAATATGGAAGTAAAATGGATTTTGTGTTTAGGAGCACACAGAGGTTTGGGTTTGAATGATTGTGTTCCATTGAAGCCAGTGCTAAAATCTAGAAGGTTAAAGTAAAATAAATACTAATACTATCTTAACAAGAGAAGACTACATAAACAAATGCAGGGCTTTGGGTCAATAGGACTATTTCTTGAGCTGCTTCTACCATAGATATCACTACAGACAAGTATTTGTTGAGACGTATGTTTAAAGCTTATGTATTTACTAAGTGGACAGCGTGTGTATATTGGGCAGAATATAGATATACATATATTATCTATATATATATATATATATATATATATATATATATATATATATATATATATATAAAGTTGAGTGTGTACTGCTTACATTTTTATGTAAATGTACATATACTTTTATGCTTATATCCACACACAAGCAGTTACTAAATGGAGACCATGAGTATGTGTATTTATTCACCGACTTGCGTATTTTATTTATATTCATCCACATGTTCTTTTTACATTTTGTGCAAGTAGTTTTTAAACAGTGTTCTTCTGACTTCAGCAATAAACTAATAGCAAAACATAACCATAGTAATTAACTGATTGCGGAGTGCTGAATTAATTTTGAGTGGTAAGATTGGTTGTTTTAGTAATGAATTAAAGTATTTAAGTGCTGCTGCTTGAATGAACTGTCTGATGAAGCAATGGTGACCACTGAGAAAGTGCTCAGCATTTTGTATTAAAGATTTTATTTTGTCGTGGTTCGGCTTCTTTATTCCAGCTATCTTCCTACTGGGTACCTGTGTTTCAACAAAATCTTGAAATTGTGATCAACTTATAGGTGTGCTAAGATAAGATGGCGGAGCAGCATGCATTGAGCTATCGAGGAATAATTGGCACTAGTTATGGCACGGTAATGTCTCAAAAGGGAGATTCGATACTATGCATAGATGGCTACCAGTACTATCTGGAGAAGAAAACATTAACAAAGAATTACTGGTGTTGTACACTGAAATCTAAGCAAAAGTGTAAGGGCCAGTGCATAACTGAAAAAGGTGAGAAATTATTGAAAAGTATAGCACATTTTCATGCGCCTGATGTTGGAGGTAGAACAGACGAAGGTCCATGAGAAAATTAAAAGGAGAGCGGAGCAGACAGAGGACCAGTGTAGAATTGTCAGATTCTAGCAAGCACGTCCACTGATGTAGTCACTACTATGACCAATACCATGCACTAAAACAATGTGTCCGTAGGGTGAGGCGTAGGAAAGTACAGTTGGGTACACTTACCATAAATGTAGATGTTGAGTGTATTCACTGTTGCAGTCATCACACTTGGGTTATCTGCCTGCAGATGGCCCTCACTCGGCCCGAATACCAAAGTCTTGGGATTTCTGCATCGGACACAAGTCTCTTCTTCCATGATGTCAGGGGTATAAAACATGCAGCAGATGCCATTACATCAGTTTCTTACAGATGTCAGGAGCCCCCAAAATAGGAAGCAATTACATGGTGTAGAACACCCCCCAGTAAAAAGTAAATACCATTGCCATAAGATATGGCCAAAAAGAGGATAGGTGGAAAGAAGAGAAAAGTCAAAGGGCTGGAGGGAGGGTAACCAGGACTGCAACAGTGAACACACAAACATCTACATTTATGGCAAGTGTACACAACTGTACTATGTTCTTAGTGTTTCACTGTTGCAGTCATCGCACGTGGGTTGATTCCCAAAGCTGAGGAAGGGTGGAGGCAGTCAAATGTATTTGGGTTGGCTAGCAGGCCTTGTAAGACTGCTGTGGCAAATCCAGCTCTGGATTTAGAAAAAATAGGTAAGTGGTAATGCTTGGTGTGTACAGAACTCCAGGTTGCAGTTTCCAGGATGTCCCTGGTAAGGACTCCCCTCAGGAATGCTGTAGAGGTTGAGGTAGCCCTAGTGTTTGTAGCAGGAATGGATGCAGTGTGCTATCCATTTGGAAATAGCTTTCTTTGAAATGGCCTTGCCCTATGTCCCTGTAGCGAAGCAGACTAGCAGCTGGTCAGATTTTCCGAAAGGTTTAGTTCTGTCAAGGTAGAACCTGAGCAGTCTGTGCACGTCCAAAGAGTGCAGAATCCTTTCCCCTTTATTCTGAGGATTAGGGAAAAAGGTTGGTAAATGGAGGGATTGGTTTAAAGCCACACTGGATACCACCTTGGGCATAAATGATGGGTTAGTCCTGAGGAAACACTTTCCACATGGAAAATTATCAAGGGTTGCACAGCCATTAGTGCCTGTAACTCAGACACTCTTCCTGCTTAAGTGATGGCTAGAAGTAAGATGCTTTTCCAAAAGAGGAATTTTAACTCTGCTGCTGCAGACTCAAAAGGCGGAAGCGTGAGCTTCTTTAGTACAAAGTCAAGGTCCCAGGCAGGGGTGGGAGCTCTCCTCGGTGTCCTTAAAGTGTTAGCTCCCCTCAGGAACTGTTTGATGAGAGGGTGAGAAAATAGAGGTGGCTCAGTATTGTAGTGAGCTGAGATGGCAGAGGCATGAATTTTAATTGAGAAGGATATGCTTTTGTGGAGTAGCTCTGCTAGGTAATCTAGGATTTGAGGCAAGGTGGGCACATCTGTCATTTTCTTGAGACTGGCTCCAAGAACAATATCTTTTCCACTTTTCTGACTAGAATTTCTTAGTACCAGGCCTTCTGGCCCCAAGGATAATGTCCAGCACCTGTTTGCTGAGGTTTGATGGTGGTGTATTCAGGGGATAAACTAGGCTGCAAGGTTCAGGGTTTGCAGCTGTTGATGCAAAATCTGTCCCTCCTGCTGGGACAGCAGGGAGGGGAGGAGGGTCTGATGTAGGCACCAGGGTGGCACTGCTGTCAGACTGCCTAAGAGTGGGCATCAGTGCTGGCATGGCTTGTCTGGGGCAATAAGGACTGCCCTTGGCCTGTCCTCTTTGATCTTGAGTAGTACTTTTGAGAGGAGGGGTGGGGGGTATGGCATAATTGAAATGTTTTTCTCATGTAAAGAGAGAGGGCATCCACTTTCCACGCTTGGCTGTGGGGATTTCTGGTGCAAAATTTCCTCAATTGATGGTTTTTGGGGGGAGGCAAAGAGGTCTACCTTTGGAGTCCCCCACCTGTGGATTAGACGTTTGAAAGAGTTGGGTTCCAGCTTTCATTCATGTGGGTCCAGTAGAATTCTGCCAGTGAATTTTGTTCGAGGGTGCACTTGGTTGCTCAGGGCTGTGTTCTACAGGGCCATGGCTAACCTGCAGAGAGGGTAGGAATGAGATCCCCCCTCCTTGTTTATGTATCACATAACTGTGGTATTGTCTGTCTTTATCAAGAGTTGCCCTGGAAGGATAAGGTATTTGAAGGCTGTCAGAGAATTCTGTACAGCTAACATTTCTTTTTGATTGATATGCAGTGGAATTTGTTCTGGGCTCCATTTGTCTTGAATGCACTTGCCTGCCATGTGAGCCCCCCCATGCATAGTCTGATGAGTGTTGTCAGGGCTTGGATGGCGAGGGGTTGAGTGAAAGGAAGTCACTTGTTGTGGTTGCACGACTCTGCCCACCAAAGGAACTCTGCCCTTAGACAAGGAATGACAGGAATCAGTGTTTCCAGGTCCTGAGAATGTTGACAGAGACTTTTTAAGTACCATTGAAATTACCTCATATGCAGTCTTGCATATGGAATTAGTAGAATCCATGAGGCCATGAACCATAGGGCTTGCAGTATTTTTCTTGCAGATAGCTGGTTTTGGTGGCCATTAGTTTGAAGTAGTTTGTCAAATAAGCCTGTTTTTCTGGAGTGAGGAATGCCATCTGGGAAGTTGTGTTCAAGCTTGCTCCCAGGAATACAATCTTTTGATTGGGCACCAGTTGTGATTTATTTTCATTGATTGTGTACCCCAGAGAAGTTAGAAGTCTTTACAAATGTCAGGTGCTGATGCAGCAATTAATGACAGTCAGCCTGAAACAGGCAATTGTCCAAGTGTGGGTAAATTTGAATATTTCTCTTCCTGCAGTATGCAATGGCTGGAGCCAGGCACTTAGTGAATACCCTAGGCGCAGTAGATAAGCCAAAGGGAAGTGCAATGAACAGATAGTGCATAGAGCCTGCCCTAAAACGTAGATATTTCCTGCAAGATTCCCTTATAGGGATGTGCAGATAAGCTTCTAAGTCTAGGGTGACTAGCCAAGCGTCTTTGGCTAGCATAGGAAGAAGCAGTTGCAGAGTCAACATTTTGAATTTTGGAACCACCAAGAAGGTGTTGAGAATTGACGGATCTAGGATAGGGTGCCAAGAGCGGTCTTTTCAGGGTGCCAGGAATAGTCTGAAGTAGAAACCCTGTCCCCTTTGCTCTATTGGCACAGGTTGAATAGCCCTGATACTGAGAAGAGAAAGTACTTAATTTTGAGTCTCTGCCCACTGGTTTGTAGGAAGGTCTGGCAATCCCCTTGGGGTTGGCACTGATTGGAATTACACTGTATCCCTGGGACACTATGTTTAGGACCCATCAGTCCTGTGCAATATACAGTTTTGTGCATGCAGGGCGAGTTTTCCTCCTAGGGGTGCAAGTTTTGCTGGGAAGGAAGATAGACAAGTCATTGTAAACTTTTTCCATAAGGGGGTAGCTTACCACTCCCTGTTTTAGAGGAAGGTGCACTCCATTGTTTAGATCCCTGCATACCCTGAGATGGTAGACTTTGCGGCCTGTTGCCCCTGGATTTGGACTGAATGCCTGAGAGGGACTGGAAAGGACCAGTTTTTAGGAAGGCCAATGCCTATTGAGTCTAGGTGGCTGCACCTGTAAGAAATCTTTAACAGTTTGCATAGATTTAGCTTTTTCCTCCATCTTTTTAAGAACTACTACTGCTTTTGTGCCTAACAAATTTTAATGGTTTAATGGAGCATCTAGTAATTTTGCTTTGACATGGTCAAGATTTGCTCCTTGAGCCAAGTATGTCTCCTCAGTACAGACCCAGTGACAGCAGCCCTGCAAGATGCTTCTAAGGCATCAAAACCACACTGCCAGGTATCTTTACTAACTTGGTTTGCAGAAGGCATTAACTGTTGTAAATCTTTATTTTCTGTACAATCTTAAATACAATTTTTTGTTGAATTAGTTCCATAATATGCTGCTGGTACTTCAGCATGTGAAACTGGCAATTCAAAGCCCCGATGACAAAGTTGAAGAGGTATATACCCTTCTTACCCCATCTGTCTAAAGCTTTAGAATCCCTGACCGAAGGGGTAGAGCTTTAAGCTTTAGTAGCCTTAATGCCTTTAGGTCTCTGGGAAAAAGTCTCTGGATCTGCAATGGGATTCTTAGAGAGACAACTGAAAGAGTCAGGTACTCTCTGTAGTATCGGTCAGGCTTTCTAGGAGCTGATAGCAAAGTATCAGGAGTAAGACAGGATTCCATGAAGAAATCACCTACAATGCCCAAGACAGGGGGTATAGCTAGAGGCCTGTGCTGAGGCAAGTCTAAAAATTCTGAGTCTTTTTGGGCTGAAGGTAGTCCTGGCATTCACAGTGGAAATGCTCTCAAAGTATGCAAGGTTTCACCAAAAGAAAAGTCCTCTTGAGTGGAGGCAGAGGGTATGGAACCCTCAGCATCTGAATCCTCATAGGTAGATAAGGGTATGACCTGGTAATCAGAAATCACAGTCATCGGACTCATGGTCTGCAAAATCAGAAGGAAAATCAATTCTCTCTTTTAGAGGGGGAAGGCTGGCTTCCCCTAAAGTTATGTCTTCAGCCATTCTAAGCATTTGTGCCTGTGGCAAGGGCACTTGAGCATGCACTTTGGTCATCGGTTTTCTAGGCGTAGTGTAAACTCTGGGCCTGAGAAATTCAGTAGTTTGTCAAAAATGAAGCTGTCTGTTTAATGCGAACGGAAGGTCGAAATACACCCTCAGAAGCCGGTGCCTGCACAGCAGCTCCGGACCCATCCAAGGTAGAGACATCCGCAGGTTCCATAGTCGAAGCATATCGCGGCATACCACACTTCAAATGGGTCTCAGCAGAAACCTGTGAATCTGTAGGAGCAGGTATCAGGGCTGCGAAAGCACCTCACTGAGTACCGGCGGACAGGTGAGCGCCCCCCCCCCCCCACCATGCATAATCTGATGCATCTGTTAGGGTTTGGGCGGCAGGGGTTAGTGTGAAAGGTAGTCCTTTGTTTTGGTGGCAGGACTCTGCCCACCAAAGGAACTCTAGGCAAGGTATGATGGGAATCAGTTTCTAGGCTGTGAGAATGCTGACTCCATAGGCTTTTTAGAGACCACTGTAGTTTCCTCATATGCAGTCTTGCATATGGAATTAGAAGAATGCAGGAGGCCATGAACCCCAAGCTTGCAGTATTTGTCTTGCAGATAGCAGGGTTTTTGTGGACACTTGTTTGAAGTAGGTTGTCTAATGAATTTGCTTTTCTGGCGTGAGGTAAGTCATCTGTGAAGTTCTGTTCAAGCTTGCTCCCAAGAAAGTAATTAGTTGACAGGGTACCAGTTGTGATTTTTCATTTATGGTGTACCCCAGACAAGTTAGAACCCTTTTTACAAACGCCAGATTCTAAAGTATGTCCTGGCTTTCTGCCTGAATAAGACAATCGTCCAGGTATGGCTATATTTGAATACTTCTTAGCCTGCAAAATGCAATAACTGGAGCTAGGCACTTTGTGAATATCCTGGGTGCAGTAGATAAGCCAAAGGGCAATGCAGAGAACTGATGGTGCATGTAGCCTGCTTTGAAGCATAGGTATCTTCTGCAAGATTCCCTGATTGGGATGTGCAGGTATGCTTCTTTTAAGTCTAGTGTTGCCAACCAGGCGTCTCTGCCTAGCATAGGAATTAATTGAAGAGTCAGCATCTTGAATTTTGGAATCTCCAGGTGTTTAGATAGGTCCAGGATTGGACGCCATGATTGGTCTTTTCTGGGTACCAGGAAAAGTCTGGAGTAGAAACCTTGTCCCTTTTCCTCTTCTGGTAGCAGTTAAATAGCCCCCATGCTTAGGAGAGAAAGTACTTGTTTTTGAGCCTCTGCCCACTGATTTGGAGGCAGGTCTGGCCACCCACTTGGCGTTGGCAACGTGTGGAAGTGAAATCTGTATCCCCTGGGACACTATTTAATATCCATTTGTCCTAGGTAACGAGTTCCCAGTTCTTTGCATGAAGAGAAATCTTTCCCCCTAAAAGGGGCCATCAGAAGAGAAGTGCTTGGAAATTTTAAAAGGAAGTCATTGAGACAGTTTACCATAGGGGGGTGTCTTGTTATTCCCAGACTTGGAAGTGGAGGGCCCCTACTGCTTAGTTCGGCGAGTCCCCTGGGACTGAAACCTGGGGTTTTTGCTGTGTCTGGGTTTGGCTTGAGAAGACCTGGAAGGGGCTGGAAAGGACCAATTCTTAGAAGGCCAGTGCCTACTAAATCTAGGAGGCTGAACTTGTAAAATTTTTTTAACAGTTTGCATAGATTTAGCTTTATCTTCCATCTTTTAAGAACTTCAGCCTTGTTGCCAAACAGGCGGTCCTGATTTAAAGGAGCATACAACAATTTAGCTTTAACATGATCAGGCAAAAATTGCTCCTTAAGCCAAGCATGCCTTCAGACCAAGTAACAGCAGCCCTGCACGAGACCTCAAGAATCAAAACCACATTGCAAAGTATGTTTTCCAACTTGTTCAGCAGAATGCTTTAAATCCTGTAAATCTTGATTTTCCACAGAGTCAGGAATCAACATTTTCTGTTTAAGCAGTCCAATAACATGTTGCTGATATTTTAACATATGAAATTGGCAGTTTAAAGCTCTAATTGCCAAGGTTGCTTAAGTATAAGCCTTTGTACCCCATCTATCCAGCGCCATGGAGTCTCCATAAGAAGGGGTAGGATTTTTAGCAGTAGAAGCCTTGATGCCCTTGCCCCCTGTGAAATAGTCTCTGGATCTGATTCGATTTTTGAAAAGGAACTTGTGGGACTCAGGGACACACTAGTATCAGTCAGGTTTACGGAGAGCAGGAGGCAGGAAATCAGGGGCCAAACTGGATTCCGAGGAAAGCATCAACAATGTCTAGTACAGGAGGTATAGCCAAAGGCCTATGCTGAGGTAGGAGAAGGAAATCTATCCTCTTTTTGAAATCAGAAAAAATGCTGGCTTTCCCAATGAAAATGCTCCTTAAAAAAAAAACCCCCAAAACAAAAAAAAAAATCAGGAGGGGAAGCAGAGGGAATACAGTCCTCTGCATCAGAATCCTCGTAAGTAGGTAAGGACAAATCCAGGTCATCAGAAAAAACAGAATCCTGATCAGAAGATTCATAATCAAGCGCAGCCCTAGGCCTCGGGACTACCCTGATTAGTTAGATATTCAGCCATTTTTATCATTTATTTTTTAGGCATAGAGGCCTGAGCATGTGGCCTGGGCGTCGGTTTTTTAGACATGGATCAAGATTTAGGCCTTAGTAATGTAGGTGTTCATTTAATATGCAAGTCCGTAGGCCTGAATACACCCTCAGAAGCTGGTGCCTGCACACTGGCTCAAGACCCATCCAAGGTAGAGACATCCGCGGGTTCCATCGCTGAAGTATCTCGCGGCATATCGGACTCCGAATGGGTCTCAGTAGAGGCCTGCGAATCAGAAGTAGCAGGTATCAGGGGCTGCGAAAGCACCTCACTGAGTAACGGCGAACTGGTGACTGGCTTGGAGAAGCGTAGTCGGCAGTTTTGGACCTCAGCGGCCTCTCTCTGTCTTTATCTTTGCGTTTTTTTGGAATCCCGGTAGTCGGATGGCTAACCGACATTTCTGGATAATTAAACAGAGAACCGAAATACTTACAGGCAAAAATATATCGACGACGGATAGTGCATTGATTAAATAAAGCACAAAACAGACTGCAAGGTATGTCGTGGTTAGGGCCTAGGCAAGGAATACAATACGAATTAAAATCTTTGAGGTATTTGCTTTCCACAGGTAATGCAATTATTAACTTTTACAGACATCGGAAAGGAGCAACAAAATGTTTCCCCAATGGGGTACTTCGCTTTTAGTTGAAGACTTCAGTTCTGAAACTCTAAAACAAAAATTTCAGGAGTCGGCCGACCGGCACTTATGAACCGTTTCAGGCACCGCACAGCAAGAAAGACTGATGTAATGGTGTCTGCTGCATATTTTATACCCCTGACGACCTGACATCATGGAAGGGACAGCAACCAACGCAGGACCCAAGACTTTGTTAATCAGGCCGACTGAGGGCAACCTGCAAGCAGATTAACCAAATGTAATGACTGCAACAGTGAAACACGAAGATCAGGCAGCTGAGGCCATTACATCAGTTTTTCTTGCCCCAAATGTCAGGAGCCCCCCCCCCCCCCCACAACAGGGAGCTAAGCTATGGTGGAAAAATCCCCACCAGTAAAAAGTAAATACCAATACCCCTGCAAGGGGTGAGTAGTATACAGAGAGAGAGAGAGAAGGGGGGCTGGAGGGAGGGAAACCAGGAATGCAACAGTGAATACACTAACAGCTACATTTATGGTAAGTGTACACAACTGTACTATGTTCTTCATGTTTCACTGTTGCAGTCATCACACTTGAGTCTATTCCCAAAGCTGTAGAAAGGATGAAAGCAGTCAGGAAGAGTTTGGGCTGGCTAGTATGCCCTGCAAGACTGCATTTGCAAAACCCGCCCTGGATTTGGAAAATGTAGGCAGGTGGTAATGCTTGGTGAGTGTGTGTACAGAACTCCAGGTAGCAGTCTCCAGAATGTCCCTGGTAGGGACTCCCCTGAGGAATGCTGTAGAGGAAGAAGTTGTCTTAGTGGAATGTGTTCAGACTCCCTGAGGGGTTGGTTTCACATGGTGTTTGTAGCAGAAATGGATAGTACACTATCGATTTTGGAAATTGGATGTTTTGAAACAGCCTTACCCTCTACCCTTGGTGCAAAATTGAGTAGTAACTGGTCAGATTTCCTCAAGGGCTTAGTCTTATCCAGGAAGAATCTGAGCTTTCTGCATGTCTAAGGAGAGCAGGATCCTTTCCCCTTTATTTTGAGAATTAGGGAAATAGGTTGGCAAATGGATAGATTGAAAGCCACACTGGACACCGCTTTGGGCATAAAGGAAGGATTAGTCCTGAGGGAGACCCTGTCAGAATAAAAAATTATGAAGGGTTCCACAGCCATAAGTGCTTGTAGCTCACTTCTTGCTGAAGTGATGGCCAGGAGCAATGCTGTTTTCCAAGAGAGGAAATTTAAGTCCGCTGACGCTGCAGGCTCAAACAGAGGCAGTGTGAGCTTTTCCAGTACAAAGTTAAGGTCCCAAGCAGGGTGGGTGCTCTCCTTGGTGGCCTTAAGTTATTTGCCCCTCTCAGGAACTGTTTACCGAGAGGGTGAGAGAACAGGGGTGGCTCAGAGTTGTAATGAGCCGAGATGGCAGAGGCATGGATCTCAGAGGAAAAGGATAGGCCTCTGTGGAGTACATCTGCTAAGTAATCCAGGATTAGAGGTAAGGAGGGCAGAGTTGTGTCCTCTCCTTTATATTAAATCCAGGAGCAATCCCTTTTCTACAGGTAGCAGTGGTGGTGCTGCGGTAATATTGTCGCCTCACAGTAAGACTGTCCGCTTCGATACTCAGCTAGAGCGTCTTCTGCATGGAGACATGCGTGAATGGGCGTACCTTCGATGAAGGTTGTGCATCAGGCCTGGCAAACCAGTACGTAAAAATCAAATGCCAATCATTAGCGGACCGGAGTTCCGCTGTGGCGACCCCTAACCAAGAAAAGCCGAAAGACACAAACAGCATAGGATTTTCCTTGTACTGGGTCTTCTGGCTTTGAGAATGACGTCCAGTACCTGCTTGCATAGGCTGGTCACTGGGAGAGAATTCAAATAATAAGACAGGCTGCAAGATTTAGGGTTTGCAGATACAAGATCTGTCCCCCCTGCTGAGTGAGCAGGGTGGGGCTCTGGGGTAGATGCCAGGGTGGCACCAGTGACTGGCTGCACAGGAGTGGGTACCAGTGCTGGCGTGGCCAGTCCGGGGCAATCAGAAATGTCCTTGGTCTGCCCAGTCTTATCAGTCTCATCTTGAGCAATACTTTTGAGAGAAGGAACAGAGGGGGACATGCATAGATTGAGAGGTTTACCACCCACTGGAAGGATAGGACATCCACTTTCCAGGCCCTGCTGAGGTGTCCTGGTGCAAACTTTGCTGAGCTGGTGATTGCAGGGGAAGGCAAAGAGATCCACCTCTGGGGTCCACCATTTCTGAAATCAGAAGGCTGAAGGGTTCTGGGCTCTAGTTGCCACTCATGTGGGTCTAAGAGATATCTGCTTAAGTCTGCCAGTGTGTTTTCTTTGCCTGGCAAGAATTGAGCTTGCAAATGGACCTGCATGTCCAAGGCAGTGTTCCACAGGGCCATGACTAGCCTGCAAAGTGGGTAAAAGTGAAATCCCCCCCCCTCCCCGTTTATGTACCACATAACTGTGGTGTTCGGTTTTTATTAGCAGGGGTCCTGGTGAGAGTAGGGATCTGAAAGCTGTTAGAGCATGCTGCACAGCTAGCATCTCTTTCTGGTTGATGTGCAGATGAATTTAACTTGGGCTCCAGTGGCCATGAATGCACTTGTCGTCCAGCTGTGCCCCCAAGGCATAATCTGATGAGTCTGTGGTTAGGGTCTGGGCGGCGTGGGGTTGAGTAAAGGGTAGTCCCTTGTTGTGGTTGCTTGCTGCTGCCCACCAAAGAAACTCTGCCCTTAGACAAGGTATGATAGGAATGACAAGTTTCCAGGTCCTGAGAATGTTGGCACCAAAGACTTTAAGTTCCATTGAAGTTTCCTTATATGCAGTCTGGCATATGGAATTACAATGCATGAAGCCATTAACCCTAGGGCCTGCAGGATTTTCCTTGCAGATAGCTGGGTTCTGGTGGCCATTTGAGTGCAGTCTGTCAGACTTGTTTTTCTGGTGTAAGGAAGGCCATCTGGGATGTTGTGTCCAAGCTTGCTCCCAGGAATACAATCTTTTGACTGGGGACTAGTTTTGATTTATTTTCGTTGATTGTGTACACCAGGGGGGTTAGATTTTTTTTTTTTTTTTTTGTACAAGTGTCAGGTGTTGCACCAGCCTTTCGTGACTGTCTGCCTGGATCACGCAGTCGTCCCAAGTATGGGTAAATTTGAATTTTTTTCTGTCTGCAATAGGCAATTGCTGGAGCCAGGCATTTCGCGAATACTCTGGGAGCAGTGGATAAGCCAAAGGGATGTGCATAAAACTCATTATGCATAGATCCTGCCCTGAGGCGTAGATATTTCCTGCACGAGTCCCTTACAGGGATGTGCAGATAGGTTTCTTTCAAGTCTAGGGTAGCTAACCAGGCATCCTTGGCCAGCCTAGGAAGAAGCTGCTGCAGGGTGAGCATTTTAAATTTTGGTACCACCAGGAAGGAGTTTAGGATGGAAAGATCTAGGATTGGGCACCAAGTGCCCTCTTTTCTGGGTACCAGGAAAAGTCTGGAATAGAACCCTTGACCTATCTGCTCTGCAGGAACTGGTCAAATTGCCCTTAGAGAGCAGAAATTGAACTAGGTTTTGTGCCTCTGCCCACTGGTTTGGAGGAAGGTCTGGGAACCCTTTTAGGGTTGGCAGTGAGTGGAAGTAAAAATTTGTACCCTGGGATATAATGTTGAGGACCCATCAGTCTTTGGTGATGGAAGTCCATGTGTTTGCATGACGGGCTAGTTTTCCTCCTAGGGGCACAAGCAGTTGGGCAGAGGTGGAGAGTGGAGTTGAGAAGTCACTGGGAATTTTTCCCACAAGGGGATGGCTTAGCACTCCATGTTTTTGAAGTGGAGGCACTCCATTGCTTAGAGCTCTGCATACCCTGAGATATAGTCTGGGGGGGGGGGGGGTCATCTTTTTCCCCTGGGTCTAGTTTGAGATGGCCTTGAGAGGGCTGGAAAGGACCAATGTTTCAAGGGGCAATGCCTACTGAATCTAACAGGCTGTACTTGCGAGCAATCTTTGACTGTCTGCATAGATTTAGCTTCTTCCATCTTTTTAGGAACCTCTTCTGCTTTGGTGCCAAACAGGTTGTCCTTATTCAAAGGAACGTCTAGTAATTCTGATTTGACATGGTCTGGCAAGGTTTGCTCCTTAAGCCAAGCATGCCTTCTCAGTACAAAACCACTGACTGCTGCCCTGCAAGATGCTTCTAGGGCGTCAAAGTCACACTGCAATGTATGCTTGCTGACTTGGCTTGCAAAAAGCATAAGCTCTTGTAATTCTTTATTTTCTGTACAGTCCGTAAAGGTAGCTATTTTTTGCTCAAGATCCATAAACATGTTGTTGGCACGTCAGCATGTGAAACTGGCAATTCAAAGCCCTAATGGCAAGAGTTGCAGAGGTGTATACTTTCTTACCCCCGTCTAAAGCTCTGGAGTCACTGTCCGAAGGAGTGGGATTCTCATCTGTAGTTGCTTTGATACTTTTAGGCCCCTGGGAGATTACCAGAGGGTCAGCAGCAGGATTTTTGAAAAGGAATTTGCGAGTCAGGTACTCTGCAGTACCAGTCTGGTTTCCTAGGAGCAGTGGGTAAAGTATCAGGAGTTGGATTCCATAAAGACATCATCCACAACATCCAAGACTGAGGGTATTGCTAAAGGCCTATGTTGTGGCAAGTCTATAAATTCTCTGTCTCTTTTTGGACTGAGGATGGTCCTGGCATTCCCAGTGGAAATGCTCTTAAAGTATGTAAGGTGTCCCCAAAAGAAAAGTCCTCTGGAGAAGCAGAGGGAATAGAGTCCTATGCATTTGAATCCTCATAAGCAGAAAAAGGCACGTCTTCATAATCAGATAACTTTTAGTTATGTACTTACCATAACTTTAGATGTTTGGGATCCATCTCGCCTACATTCTGTACTGATGGGCTCGGAGCCTCTTATTGGCTGAGCTATTCTCTATCCCAGGATGCACCACCACTAATCCCCCAGATCTTGTTTGTCTGCATTCATGCACACATACAAAACTTGTTTATATAACATTGCCAGATGTTTCAAGATGAAACAGAATCTCTTCTGATCTCCAAGGAAGGGGAAGGAGGGTGGGTTGGGGAGAATGGCGAGATGGATCCCAAACATCTAAAGTAATGGTAAGTAAATAAGTAAAAGATGTTATGTGATCCAATCACACCTACATTCTGTACTGATGGGACAGCCTAGCACCTAAATCCTGGGTGGCTCACTGGAAAACACTCCTGAGCACTGTGGAACCAAATGAAGTCAGCCCGAGATGCATCCAATTTGTAGTGAGAAATGAAAGTATCGGGGAAGACCACGAGTCAGCAGCACAAATGTCACTAATGGCAAGCTTAGAATGGAATGCTATTGAAGTAGCCATATTGTAGAGTGAGCTTTGACAGAGGTCGTAAGCTCTTTATTAGAAGAGGAATAAGCTTGACTAATACAGTCCCTGATCCATTTGGCAATAGTGACCTTTGTGACTGCTTTGCCCAATCTATTATCCGAAAAGGATACAAACAATTGATCTGTTTTCCTTGTTTGTTTGGTCCTATCTAAATAAAAATGCAATTGCCTGTGGAAATCTAATGTGTGGAATATGTATTCCGCTTTGAGTACTTTGGAAAGAAAACTGGAAGTTCTAATGACTGTTGTAGACAAAAACTGGAACAAACCTTAGGGACAAAGGATGGATTTGGCCTGAGAGATACTCTATCTTTGTGAAAAACCAGGTACGGAGGTTTTACAGACAAAGCTTGAAGCTCTGAAACCCTTCTGGCAGAAGTAATCGCAACTAGAAAGGCAGTTTTCCACGATAGAAATTTCAAATCACATGTTGCTGCCGGTTCAAGGGGAGGAAGTTAAGGCACGTAACGCCACATCGAGATCCCATGGAGGAGCAGGATGAGAAATCGGTCGTGAAAAGCGCAGCACCTTTCAAAAAGGTCTTACACAATCTGTTGCTCATTAAAGGTGGGTTTATAGATTCGTGAAAATTGGAAATAGCTGCCAATTGAACCTTGATGGTAGAGACTGAAGAACCTTGATTGAATAGGGAAGTTAGAAATTTCAGGACTTCCGGTACGGGAATAGTGATGGGATCCAGACCCCGGAGTTGAGCCCAAATAGCAAATCTCTTCCATTTGCTAGAATACAATTTCTTAGTGGCAGACTTGTGGGCCGAAGATAAGATATGTACGACTTCCAGGTCTAAGGTAAGATTCCTGACTATAGTCGGAAGAGGAGGAGCCAAGCTGTTAATTTCAAGGTGTGGAGGGATTGGTGGAGTAGTCCCGACTGATGAACTAATAGGTCTGGGATCTGATCCAGGAACCATGGACCGTCCAGGAGGCCAGTAAGGAGCAACTAAGATCATTTTCCTCCCCAAGTGAGACACCTTTTGGATCACTCTGGGAAGGAGGGGAACTGGGGGAAAAGCATATAGCAAGCCAGTGGGCCAAGGATGGGCTAGAAGAACTCTTTTTTGCACATATTCAGGAGCGGGTTAAGAGGTTGCAACAAGGAATTCATTTGCTGAAAATCTGAGTTGCAACCATATTGTTCAGAGACCACGAGAGGATAGTTCTGCTCAGTCTGTCTGCTATCACATTGACTTGCCCACTAGAAATCATTTGGACACTGCCCATTCCCAAACTCTAGGATCTGGTCCCTCCCTGTTTGTTCAGGTACCAGACTACTGACATGCCTCATTTCTAAGATGTTGATATGAAGAGGCTCTCTTCCCAATGCCATTTGCCTTGACTGACCTGCCCAGGGAATGCCCCCCACCCCACCTGGGAGGCCACAGGAGGAGGTGGAACAAAGGGTCATCCCTGATCCAGATTGGAGGGCTCCAGCCACCAGCGAAGGTCCCGTTTGCAGGTTTCCGTGATCCATATGAGGTGACAGAGGGAGATCTTGAAAGGACCACTGTGTTGAGAGAAGCCACTGGAGAATTCTCATGTGCAACCTTGCTAGGGGAACTAGAAGAACAGTGGCGGACATAGATCTCAATAGTTGCAGGACCATTCTGGCTGGGGCTTTGGATCTGGGAAGTAAGGCTCAAACTTGAGCCTGTATAGTTTGTATCCTTTCTGTAGGAAGATAGACCCACATTCGGTTTGAGTCTATCTCTACTCCGATGAATCTTATGCGTTGAGATGGCAGCAACACAGACTTTGGCCAATTGAAGGTGATTCCAAGGGAAGTGCCCAGTGATATTGTGGCTTGTAGGTTCTGTAATAGTAGATGCTTGGAGGTGGCAGTTAGGAGCCGGTCATCTAGATACGGAAACACCTGGAATCCTAGACTTCTCAGGTGAGCAGTCACGACCGCCAAACATTTGGTGAACACCCTGGGGGTTGTGGTGAGACCAAAGGGCAGCAGCTGGGAACGAAAAATGACCTCTAGGCTGCTGAGCGCAGATGTCTCTGGACGCTTGATTTACCATGATATGGTAAGCCTGAGATCTATGGAGCACATCCAAACACCTTTCTCCAGCAGTGGGAGAATGGATTGTAGGTGACCATTCGAACTTGGACTTTTGACTGAACGATTTAGAATGCTGAGATCCAAAATGGGCCTCAAGTCCCGGCCTCAAAAGAATCTTGAGTAAGTCCCTAATCCGATCTGGTCTGCAGGGACCGGTTTTTGAAGCAGCTTTGAGACTTCTAAGGCTGCAATTTCTCGTTGACTGGGTGGCGGTCCGGGATTTTCTTGGACTGAGGTGGGAGTGAGAAACACCCATCAGTCCTGAGTGATACCTTCCCAGGCTTTTAGGTGCGGGACTGTGAAAGGCTGAAGAGCCACGTAAAGGACTCTGTCTCCAGTGTTTTCCTCCTCTGCCTCTAGAAGGGGAACCACATTTTCCTCATCTTTTAGCCTTGGGGTAAGAGTGGAAAATCATGCCCCACGGCAGTCAAAGTCTTACCTTCTTGCTACCTTGGGTCCAAACAAAGAGGACCCATCACTTGAAGGCTTCCGCAAAATGACACAGGCAGAGCCAGGCTTGCCTCCAATACCTGTATTCAACCGCATAAGAAATGAGCCTCATGGACTAGTTTGATATGGATGACAGCGTAGCCACTGACTGACCAACCGTCTGGGCCAGCTGCTCAGGTAGGTTACCCAAGAGGGTATCTGAAAGCTCCTTGATCAGATCCCTCTGAAACCTGGTGAAGAAATAGTTCAGGATCTTAAAGTGAGGAACTTAGGGTTAGGGTGCGCCACCCCATCCATGCTCTCCCTCCCCTCATTAGGGATGGGGACTTGACGCGAAGCCTCTGCTACATCTTGCTGGGTAGCAGATGCCACCACCAAGGCATCTACAGCCACACCTTTTCGGCCAAAACTCCTTTTCTGGGGGTGCTGACAGGAACTTATTTGGGCGAGCAGGCACCGGTTCCACAGAGTCTGGGTGTTCCACGCCTTTAGACAGATCAAATCTAGGAGCTCGAAGGCGGAGACACCCAGGAGGCGGAGGCGTCAGCAGAAGGGGTTTGATTGCCAGCCGCTCATTTGTTAGGGCTTCCAGGATGTCTGCAAAGGAGACATCTGAGGACAACTCAAGATCAGTGTCTGACGTGAGGGCGACTCATCGGGAGTCAACATGCTTCCTCTTGCACGATCTTTTCCTTGGAGGTTCCTCGAAGAAGCTTCAGAGGGACCTACAGGAGGGGAACCCCAGTGGGGGACCCCAGGCGCCCGGGCCCGGCTGTCTAAGGACACAGGACAGGGGCCAAAAAGACCCAGTCCTCCGCATGCAGGGAAGGTGCTGAGAATCCTGGGAAGGTCACACCTCCGCGGCCACAACAGTAGACTGTACCCCGCAACTAACCATAACTACAGGGTGGACCATTGGCTTCAAAGCCGAATGGGCTATGTCAGAATCAAACATCTTGGAGGATCTAATGGACTCTACCAATATCGGTTCCAAGGGAGATCCAAAACAATTTCCTCTGTGCAGAGGAGGCTTGGCGCCAAGGGGAAGAGTCTGGAGGGTTTAATCAGCCCTTCAGTATTAATTTATTCTTCCTCTCTGAGGACTCTAGATGAGCGAAGTGACACGGACTCCTGTAAGTGCTTGGCGCCTAAACAATAACAATATACGTGAGGGAGTGGTCATCGGTTATAGACTCATAACCGCTTCTGCTGCACTGTTTGAACCCTGAGGGTCTATGTTCTTTTGACATAATGCCTATCAACAAACACTAAACCAGTGGAAAGAAGCACTATTTTGTTCGAACAAAGATTTACCACAATACAAAATATTTAACAACTTTTTTTTTTTTTTTTTTTAACGGTACAAGACAAAGTCAGAAACCACTAAAAACGAGGGCCAAGACCCTAACTAAACAGATATTGACCTCGAAAGAAAAAATGAGAACACAATTTACCACAGAAAAATGAACCAAAACACAACAACAATAGCTGTTAAAACAGCTTCAAACAAGATCTGGGGATTAGTGGTGGTGCATCCTGCATAACATCTCGGTCATTGGACTCTTGGTCTGTTAAAGCTGCTGGGGACAGGTCTCCTCTTAGCAGGGGAAGGCTGACTTCCCCTAAACAACAATATCTTCTGCCATTTTAAGCATTTGATGTTGTGGCAAGGAAGCAGGTGCATGAGTTTGAGTCATCTGTTTTTTAGGCATAGCATGTACTCTTGGCCTTAGAAACTCGGTAGATTTAGAAAAAACTTCCTCAGAAGGTGGTGCCTGCTCAGCGGCTCCAGACCCATCCAAGATAGAGATATCCGCAGGTTCCGAAATAGAGTCTTGTGGCATACCGGACTCTGAACGGCTCTTAGTAGAGGCCTGTGAATCCACTGAAGCAGGCATCAGGGGCTGCGAAAGCGCCAGAGTACCAGCGAACTGGTAACCAAGCTTAATGGAAGCGTAGTCGGCAGTTTTGGACATGAGCGGTCTCTTTATCCTTACATTTCTTCAGAAGATTGTTAGCTGGATGGCTTACTGAAGCCATCTCGGAAAACAGAGAACGAGAACAAAAGTATTTAGTGACAACAAGGGCCAGACGATGAAAAGTTTGGGCTTTGAACAAGGAACAAAACCGACAGTGGGGGACAACCTGGTCTGGGCCTAAACAGGTGACAGAATGAAAATCTCAGTGTGGTATTTGCTTTCCCAGGCAAGACAATTAACTTTTTCTGACATCGGTTACAGCAAGAAAAAGGATACCCAATGGGGGTGCTTGGCTTTAGAAGACTTCAGGATAATTCTTTGATAAAAACTCTGGTAGCAGCCGATCGGCACTGGTGCCAACTGCTTCTACTTCAGGCTCCTAGGCAAGAAAGACTGATGTAATGGCGTCGGCTGCCAGTTTTTATGCCCCCTGACGACCTGACATCAGACCTGGAGCAACAGCAACCGACGCAGAAATATTAAGTTTCTGGTATTCGGGCCGACTGAGGGCTACCTAAAGGCAGATAACCCAAGTGTGATGACAGTGAAACAGGAAAAACATCTTCAGGATTAGAGGAAGATGAGCATAAGAGACCTGAAGGTCAATCATGGACTACAGCATCTCTTGGTGACTCCCCCTTTGGGGGGAAGCAGAGCAAAATACTTTCTGCACTTGAAGTTATGGGAAGAGGCAGAGAGGTTGCAACAAGGTTGGCCCCAAAGGCCGAAAACCTTGTTTGCTACTGACTGGTTGTGGGATCACTCGTGAAAAGTCAGAACACATATGCTCAGTCTGTCTGCTAGGATGTATATCATTACACAGTATTAATTTTGCTGGTGGAGAAGATGTATCCAGTACTTCCTGAACCTTTTTTCTTGGGGACATTATGTGATGCCTCAGTAAGGAAGCCACTTGTGTAATTGCATTCAACTGTGTTCCTATCAATTCTTGGTTTTGTACGGGGGATCAAGTTTGGTTTTTCTAAACTTATCATGATGCCCAGAAGTTTGAAGGTAGATAATTCCTGGACTGAAGCAGTAGATGCTATGTTAGTGCAGAGAGCCAATTGTCTAGCTAGAGGAACACCTGGAATCAGTTTAGCTTCAAGTGAGCCGCTACCACTGCCAAACATTTCATAAACATCCAGAGCAGGGCTGTGGTGAGTCCAAAGGGCAGTGCTTTGAAATGGTAATGATTGGCTCCCAGCCAAAAGCGCAGGCGTCTTCTGGAGTGTGTGTATTTTGATGTAATTGAATGTGTTGAGTTGATCTTCAGGACACATACTATTGCCCTTGAGCAAAAAAAAAAAAAAAGGCAGAATGAACTGGATTATAACCATTCAGAACTTTGACTTCCTGACAAACTGATTCGGATTGTTGAGGTCTAGAATAAGTCTCACGTCCTCAGTTTTCTTTGGCTTTAAAAAGAAGTGAGAATAAGTTTTGAATCCTCTTTGTTCAGTGGGGACCTCATGGATTACTCTTAGAAGTCTTTGGTCTTCTTGAATAAAGTACTCCCTTCTGACTGGGTGGTATGTCAGGCAGTTTCCTCCTGGGACCTACAGGACAAAGGGAAAAGGCAATGTAATAGCATCTGGAAATAATGTTTAGCATCCAGGAGTAGTTGGGCATCTAGGTGCAAGGATAGATGGCCAACACCCCCCAAAGAACAGTCGGGTAGTGCTTCAGGAGTGCTGATAGCATCAGTCAGGAAAGGGCTCCCTGAAACCCTGATTTGGCAAACACCCTCTTCCCTAGGACGGTATCTGCTGTTAAAACCTCCTCCACTGCCTCTAGAGTACATGTTACCACATGGGTCCTGGAAAGATCTGACACTTTTGGAACCAAGTTTTCTTCCCGCCTCACTGATTCCTTGAGAAGGTACTCTGAAGGATAGAAAACTTGATCCCCATGGCAGACTAGGTCTTTCCTTTCTGTTCACTGCGGGTTAGTGCATCATTCACTAACAGTTAGTGCATCATTCACTAACAGTTGGTGCATCATTCACTAACAGTTAGTGCATCATTCACTAACAGTTAGTGCATCATTCACTAACAGTTAGTGCATCATTCACTAACAGTTAGTGCATCATTCACTAACAGTTAGTGCATCATTCAATAACAGTCCAAACAAGGAGGAACAGTCAAAGGGGGCATTAATAATTGACACCTTGAAAAACTCAGCAAAAATCACAAAGCCCCATCCAGCCCCGTCACCCAATGGTCATTGCCTGTGCCAGCTTTCCCACATGGTGCCTTCCATTGTGTATGAAATCAACCTCAAGGAATTCGCAAAGGAGGAGTGAGTGGCTAGTTGGTTAGAAACTTTCTTCAAGTCTTCCTCCAACATGGTCTCTAAGACAGTGGGTTAAGCACCTTGACCAAATCTCCCTGCAAATGGGCGAAATGCACCAAATAGTTCAGCTACCTCGGAGCAAAAGTAGCTGAGGCATACACACTTTCCATGTCTGTCCATCACCAGAGACTCCTTGTTCAGATGGACAAAGGAGCTTTATTTGCCTAGCTCCTCCTTTGTGGCTACTGCAACAACAGCATCTACTGAGACACCTATGCTCCAATGGAGACAATCAGAATGTGGGCTGAGTATCTTATCAGTGTGCTTGCGGATAGGCTCAACCGTGTCTCGTTCCTTCCAGGCCCAAAGGGAAATAAAATCCATCAAGGCATCCACTGGGGGAAGACACCTAGGACATAGATGGGCCCACCCCAAAATTCTCCAGGGACACAGATCCCTCAGGAGAGAGGTTGAGAAGATCAGCCAACTTTCTGCTTAAGAAGTTCCAGGATGTCTCTGAAGTAGAAATCGTTGGATGGTGATCAGGGGGATCCTTCTCCCTCAAAGTCTGTGTTCTCTGAGAGACTCCATGGGGAAAGTCTGTGTACCTCCTTTTACACTTTTTCCAAGGGACCTCCTCTGTGGTGTGCTCTGGAGAGGTATTGGAAGAAAGGGGGACTTCCTCGGGGGAACTGGTCTGCAGCCTCCTCGGGGAAAGCTGACCTATGGCGGGCGTTATGGGCTCAGTGCTCATATCCAATGAAAGATGGGGCAGACCATGTGGGTGAAGAGACTTAACTAATGCTGGAGAAAGCCCTTTCCACAACCCAGAAGGTGGAGGGATCCAAGGAAATCTTTTCCCTCGCACTTGAGGCCAAAGATTCCACAGGAGAAAGAGAGCACAGCCAACCATGGATCAGAGACCTCCAGAGAGGACCAGACCAGAGCCACTAATGGCTGAAACTCAGAGGAAGTGAAGGATCTGACAAAGTCGGAGCTGAAGGCACACCCCCTCCCCCAAGAGCTGGTACCAACACCTCAGATCCAGGACCTGCTCTGATCCAAAATGGAGAGCAGGGCTGGTCAGGGACACTGTCAGGTTAGAGGAAAGGAGCTTCCTCTGATGCAGCATCAACTCAGGAAAACAGGGTCTCTGGTTTCCAAAACAGAGGGACAGACTGAAAGGAGTCCGTAATTTAGAAGATAGAGCACTTACGGATCCTAGGTAGAACAGAGATGGCAGGACCCCCATCTGAATTTGCACCTTCAGGAACTTCTGTATCATCCTGTCCATATCGGCCTCAGTGAGGCTTCAGGAAGATCTGGAGGAGGATGCTGAAAAAGCATGCCTGCATTTGGTTGGCGTCTGAAAAAACTTTACTGGAAGAGTGGTGAGCCTGGTTCTACCTGAAAAGTAGATAGTACAGTCCATATCATAGGATCTGAAAGTTTCAGATCCAAAAAAGTTGTCCCTGGATAAGTGAACTAGTGACTAGAATGAGTTCTTGATCAGAGGGGTTAGGATCCAAAGTAGTCCTGGATCCACTCGGAGTTATGAAATAACATCCAAGGAAAGATTTGCGCCACAGATCTACAGTCAAGGGATCCAGAGAGTCTAAGATCCAATGTTTTCTTGGTCCCACACAGATCTGGGATACTCTGATTCAAGGGCCTGGATAGTTTTTGATTTGGCTCTGAAGATTAACTAGAAGAGGCAAAAAGGGATGTCTTGGAGCTGGCATGCTTCAATGGTGTTTGAGCCCTTGAGGCAAAAGATGCAGGGAAAAGGCTTTTCCAAGATTAATTTGTTTTGGAGATCAGCCAAGACCCAGGGGTAAAAGTCCGTACAAGATGAGCAGTCAAAATTTAAATGCCCTACTCCTAGGCATCAGACGCACTTCTTGTGGGTATAAGATCTTAAAATTCGGATACTCTCAAGAAGTGCATTGTTTCAACTCATTACATCAGAGTGATGCCTACAAGTGCATCTGCAGTCAACTCCTACAGACTTCTCTAGGCGTCAAATACTGCTTGTTCACAGTCGCTTCATTAATTTCAAAACCATGCTACGTACAAGGTTAACGATTTCATTGTAAAGCTTATGCAATGATAAACTCAACTGCATTAATATTTTACCTGTGTCTAGTGCAGGTAAATAGACTAACTGTTTTTATGATAATTTATATAGATAAAATTTTCAAATTTTTGTAAAAAAATCAACAGCCAAGTAACAGACAAATCTTCAGCCTCATATGAAAGCTCACAGCTAGATGCATAAAATGTCAGTGACAGTGTGTAACAGGTGGTTGCAAAGATATCGTAATTGTTTACAAAATATAGGTAACCGAAAGTAATGCACCCAGTAGCCATCAAGGAAAACTCCACTATTTGAATCAAACACCTGCAAAATCCATTAGTTAAGCGCTTTCATCACAGACAATTACTTCATCAGAACAAGGATAATTCAACATGCTTGAAGAGGTCTATATATACCTAAAAATTAGCACACATTAAACTAATGAATTAGGTTAAATGAATCAAGAAAAACTTGCTTAAAGACACATACTCCAATATAAAATAAATACAAAATTCTCAAGTATAAAAGTCTATGTATATGCATGCACAGCTCTTGTGAAACGGTATATGAAAATACATAGTTGTAAAAATTTTTTGTTTTGTATTTAAAATGTATAAAAGAATGTATGTATAAAATATAAACATTTTTCATGCCTAAAAACATAGGAATACTTTAAAAAAAACATTTAAAAATACTTGAGTTTTAGTAGACCGGAAATGCACAATGATTATAAAATCCTCTATTTAATCTGAGGTCCCAATCCTTAATTTGGATTCTGTCCTTAAAGGCTGGTAATATGGATATGTTTAGTCATGGGGGGAAGTTGGTAGCAAGCCTGAGTTGCCAAATAAGTTCCTTTTTGCTAAGCTGATTCTTCCAATCCCCCCCCCCCGGTTTCAATGTCAACTGTGTCTAATATACCAAACTTGAAACCTTGGAAATTTGGACAGCTTAGTGAATGCCTGTACAATGCATTAGTTTCCTTTTTATTTTTTAATTCATATAAATGTTCGTAAATCCTACGTTTGAAAGATCTTTCCGACGTAGTATGCCGGACAGGTATCACACATTGCCAGATATACTAACCTCTATGTACTACAATTACCATTCCTAAAATTGATGTTAATCCTTAATCTGTCGCTCAATGTAATAACAGTTCCCCTAAAAATGAAACTACACTGTGAACCCCTACCACAACTTGTAGTCCCTTTCCCATTTCCAATACAATTTCTTGTTTTCTCTACCAATTTCTGAAGATTCATTCCCAACTTGTTTATAAAAAAGGGATGGTCACCAAAGTTTGGTAAATATCCTGGTTGGTTCGAAAAATACTCCAATTTTTTCGCATAATAGCTTTAATATTTTTATATATAGTACCGTATTGTACTATACATGCTCTTGTAAATGCCCCAGACCCAGGATGGGATTGGGGACTCCCCGAGGGTGGGTTTGTAAACTGATCTGCTCCCAAAAGGGGGTTGTATTTCTTACCCCATTCACCATACACTTCATCCAAAAACTGAATTTATCATGTCTTTGGGATAGCCCCTTTGTAAAAACATGTTGGTCAAATTAACATTCTTTGACATTGATGTGTTCAGAAGTCATTCTAGCAATACTTATAAGCTTGTCCT
Source organism: Protopterus annectens (assembly GCF_019279795.1). Taxonomy (NCBI): domain Eukaryota; kingdom Metazoa; phylum Chordata; order Ceratodontiformes; family Protopteridae; genus Protopterus; species Protopterus annectens. The sequence continues at coordinate 599,157,466 of NC_056749.1, forward strand.
TTAACAATGCTTTTCTTTTGGGACAAGGGGTGATGACTGCTGAAATGCAAGTAAGAGTTGCAAAAAGTACTCTTACGAAAAACCTGAGATCTGAAGCCATGGTCATTATGGGAAATTAATGTATCTAAAAATGGTAATTGTTCAGGACAGGAAAATGTAAACTTGAGGAAAGTAGTAGCTCCATTCAAATAATCAAATGCAGGAATAGTGTCTGTCTCCCTTCCACAGAATAAAAAGGTCATCCAGGTAACGATTGTATAATAGTACATGTTCAGCCCAAGTGCTATTGAAAACATGTTTAAGCTCCCATCCAAAAAGGACTAAATTGGCATACACTGGTGCACATACTGCTCCCACAGCCACCTCAGAAATTTGTTGGTAATATTGCCCTTCAAAATAGATGTAGTTATAATCTAGAACCAGACTCATTGGGAGGTCACCCTTGTATGCGAGAAACTGGAATCGGGAAATACATCTTCGAAAAATTCCATACCATCTTTCTTAGGGATACAGGTGAATAAATCCTTAATGAAAACAACCAGAACGCAGGAACACACTGTAGAAAAACAACAGCCACAAGAATCCACCAAAAGGTTTTATTATAAAACTCTCTCTCTGACGTCTCGGCCAAAGCCTTCAAGGAGTATAAGTCACAAGAAAAAAATATACCATTATATATTCTCATACAAATACTAATTACCTAATCACACATTAACAATCAAGCAATGCTTTCCAATTAAAGTCTTCATTCAACCCAAATGGAGACATTGTTTTAAATTTTAAAATATACATAGCTTCTTTTCTGTAGTAAAAGTGATTTAACATTCACATTTTGATATGTAGGAAGACAAACCTGTTCCAAAACAGTTCCTTTAAGACAATTACTATTGCCCCCATGAAATTGTAAAAAATGTAAGGCTATCGGGCTTTCCTCATTCCCATTATTTATATCCCTGATATGCTCTAGGAGCCTCACCTTAAATGCCCTTTTAGTTTCTCCAATGTAAATTTTTTTACATGGACATTGTAAGGAATACACAACACCCACAGAGTTACAATGAAAAAAGTTTTTAGTGTCAAAGTTAATATTATTAATAGAAGCAAAGTATGGTACAATAAACTTACAAGCTTTACACTTTCCACAAGAATATGTGCCAACTTTGTCAAGTTCTTTATACAGGGCAAGTGGGGGTAAACTAAACTTGCTTCTAACCAGAAAATCTTTAATATTTTTACCCCTACGATAAGAGAATTTCAAGTTTAACTTTAACCATGGCTGAACACTATTCAAGGAACACAAATAATTCCAACATTGAATAACAATTTCAATAAATTTCATAGTGAAGCAGCCAAAAGTTGTAACAAAATATATAGTCTCCCTTCTCTCCTGAGATCTATCATACAAATTAAAGTGAGACCCAGAAATAACAGGAAATTGAGGACCAGTTTGTTTTTTACTATTAAAAAGCCTGTTGTAACTATTGCTTAATATTTTATTACTATATCCCCGGGCAGAAAATGATTCCACCATGGAACATAATTCTTTATGAAATATTTCAGACCTATTACACAACCTATAAATTCTTAACATTTCCCCATAGGGGAGAGCATTTAATGTATGCAGGGGGTGGCCACTCGTCCCATGTACATACTGGAACCCCCCTTCAAACTTCCTATTTAAAGAAGTCACCAGATTAATGCCATCAGAAATATCTAGTACCACGTCCAAAAAGGAACAATTGTCCCAACTTTCAATCCATCAAATTGTAACATATCTATTGTCATTAAGGTCAATAAAAAAATCCCTTATAGCAGAATTACTACCATCAACTAAAAATATCAAATCATCAACATACCTATAATATTTAATAACATGTGTATGAAAGAAATTATGTTTGTAAATAACTTCCAACTCAAACAACCCCATAAGATTAGCATACATGGGGGCAAATGCAGCCCCCATGGCCGTTCCCTGTAACTAATGGTATATGGTGTTATTGAATTCAAAAAAATTATGAGTTAAAGAAAAATAAATAAGTTCAATTATATACTCTGTGGCTGGGGAATCCCCTAAAAAGAACCTAATAGCTTCCATACCAAACTGATGTTTGATATTGGTATATAGGCTCTTTACATCAATAGTAACCCACAGCATATTATGATTCAAATCAACATTCTTCACTTTCTCCAAAAAATCAAAAACATCTGTAATATGGGATGGTAACTTGGTTACATAGGGTGTAAGAAAGTGGTGCAAAAAAATGCCAAGGTTGTGCAAAAAATAATGACAGCCTGAAACTATAGGCCTACTCAGAGGTTTAGACAAATTTTGGGGTATTTTGGGCAAACAGTAGAATAAAGCCATGGAACAACCTTCTACTTTAAATTTGTTCTTAACATCTGCCTGACAAAAATACCCTAGTCTAACACCTTTATTGATAAGTTCCAGGTATTCATTAATAGATGTAACATACACATTTAAATCTACTACTTCATATGTGCTAGTATCATTCAGGTGGTCCATACACATAGTTAAATAATTAGTAGAATCCATGAGTCCTGAATGATGTTGGCGTAATCAGTAGTATTAAAAATAACTATACCTCCCCCTTTATCGGGAGACATAATTCGCACCGGCCTGTCCTCTCTAATTTGGATCAATAAAATCCTTTCTTTGGGGTTAAGATTGGAATAGAAATGTTTGTGTCCTGCCCAGAGTTTATACATATCCTCCTTAACGGCCGTCTCTAAAGTATAAGGGGGTGCAAAGATGGATTAAATATACTAGTTTTCCTAAGACCACCTTTGCCGTTATGAATAACCTCCTGGTTAGAAAACATGACCTGAAAATTCAATTTCCTGGTGTAAAAAAATGGATATCCAGGAGACAGTCAGCAATGTCCGGGATACTGGCAGGCACAAATTTAAAATCCTTCAGAAAAAGTGTAAAATGTTCATTAGTAATAGGTCGGTTGGTATAATAAATGTTAAATTCTTCAAAAGTGTGAACAATGTTATCACCTTCAACAATGGGGGGGTATACTTAATAGTAATTCCTGCCTCTCCCACTGTACGAGTTTTTCCTGGGATACTGACCCACATAATTGTGTCCATAATTCCTGCTTGCTATTCTTTGAGCGACGTAATGGGGGAAAATCCTGATTAACTGTACCTTCTTGTGTTCCCTCAAACTTGGGTTCCTCATTCACAAGTGGTTCATCGTTGAAAAATTGTTGTTTATCTAATACACCAATACCATGTTTAACAAAAATTTTATTAGTCTAATAGGCCTCCTTTAACTATCGTTTGATATCCCTGGACAATTTCCTACTTTGTTTATGGAACACATTGCATTTCTTCTCTACTCTAATACTTTTTGATAAAACAGTTCATGTTATTCAAATAAATCACTAGTAATCTGTGCATTAAACAGTCAATTCATTCGGCAATTCCACTTGCATTTTATCATGGTAAACACTTTTTGCCACAGTTCAAAACCCCACCCATTAAACATATTAGTAAAATTCTCGATAGTACAATCATAGTAAATCCCAAATGGAAATTTGAAAACCCGTAAGCCTTGTGGTACCACTTTGGCTTTAATACATTCTCTAAAGTATTTAGACTCAAGCTGCAAGGTTTGATATTTAAACAATTTCTTTTCAAAGGTAAAAATATCTTTTAAAGATTTAAAGTGCATATGGTCAGCATTGACAGTGTTGCCTCATACATCAGGTTGTTCTTTAGAAAAAGTGTAATTTTTACTAATAAGATAGTCAAATTTGGAAATGGGACGCAAACCACAGTTCGTTGTTGAAGCAGCTGTCCAAGCATGCTGATTCCCCGGTATAACCGGAAACCTAGAAACATTGCCGGAATTGTTCCCTGATACAGGAAGACTGTTTACAGTACCTGCTTGCAAACAAGGTGCAGCTCCAACCTGTTCGTCTGTAATGTTAAAAACATCCCGCCCATGGTAAACAGCGCCATTAGAAGCACCACCATTACACTGTCGTCCATCCTGGCAATTGGAACGATGCACCTGTGCCGTGGTGATGACGGCACGACATTTTTACCAGTTTGTGATCCAGGAAGAGTTTTCATCACATTGACTGGATTAGTCTGATTACTGTTACCAAAGCCCAAGGAACAAGAATTAAAGGGCTCGGGAAGTTTATCACTTTTCCCAGTATTTGGTAGTGAACTTATAATTACTTTGTCCAAACTAATCTGACTGCTGTGCTTACCACCTTCAATGCTTTGTGTAGTAAGCAAGTCAATAAGCTGTGAAAGCTCTCCTTTAAACATTTGCACATCCTGTTTGAGCTTGTGTAGCTGTAACCTTGCAGCTGGAGTCTAAATACTTTAGAGAATGTATTAAAGTCAAAGTGGTACCACAAGGCTTACGGGTTTTCAAATTTCCATTTGGGATTTACTATGATAACTGTATTATCAAGGATTTTACTAATGTTTAATGGGTGGGGTTTTGAATTGTTGCAAAAAGTGTTTACCATGATAAAATGCAAGTGGAATTGCAGAATGAATTGGCTGTATTAAAATGCACAGATTACTAGCAATTTATTATTTGAACAACATGAACTGTTTTACCAAAAAGTGTTAGTGTAGAGAAGAAATGCAATGTGTTATTCCATAAAAAAGTAGGAAATTGTCCAGGGATATCAAACTATCAGTTCAAGGAGGCCTATCTGACTAATACAATTTTTGTTAAACATGATATTGGCGTATTAGATTAACAACAATTTTTCAACGATGAAACACTTGTGAATGAGGAACCAGAGTTTGAGGGAACACAAGAAGGTACAGTTAATCAGGATTTTACCCAATTACGCTGCTCAGAAAGAATAGCAAGCAGGAATTATGGACACAATTATGTGGGTCAGTATCCCAGGAAAAACTCATACAAGGGGAGAGGCAGGAATTACTATTAAGTATACCCCCTAATGTTGAAGGTGATAACACTGTTCACACTTTTGAAGGATTCAACATTTATAATTATACCAACCGACCTATTACTAATGAACATTTTACACTTTTTTTTTAAGGGTTTTAAATTCGTGCCTGCCAGTATCCCGGACATTGCTGACGGTCTCCTGGATATCCATTTTTACACCAGGAAATTGAATTTTCAGCTCATGTTTTCTAACCAGGAGGTTATTCATAACGGCAAAGGTGGTCTTAGGAAAAATAGTATATTTAATCCATCTTTGTACCCCCTTATACATACCTTCAAGACGGCAGTTAAGGAGGATATGTATAAACTTTGGGCAGGACACAAAAATTTATTTTCCAATCTTAACCCCAAAGAAAGGATTTTATTGAACCCAATTAGAGAGGACAGGTCGGTGTGAATTATGACCCCTGATAAAGGGGGAGGTATAGTTATTTTTAATACTACTGATTACACCAACATCATTCAGGACTTATTTGATCAGGATAATTATACACAGGTGTCCATTAACCAGATACACATTGGATACAAACGTATTGAGAGTTTTTTGTTAGAATTTTTGTTGGATCAATGTATTGACCAGGACACCCAAGATAGTTTGACCAACACCCACCCCAGGGTTCCTGTGATTTTTGGCATACCTAAGGTGCACAAGAGTGTTTGCTCCCCACCCTTTCGACCCATAGTGTCTGCTAGGGGGTCCAAGATACATAATTTATCCAGCTTTGTGGAAAACAAGGTTAAACATATTGTCAAAGGAGTTCCACATTTGGTTAGGGACTCCTGGGATTTCTTGGGACAACTTAGTAAAGAAATATGGAGCCCAGATCTTATTTTCTTAACCATAGACATTAAGGATTTATTCACCTGTATCCCTAAGAAAGATGGTATGGAATTTTGAGGATATATTATTTCTCTATTCCAGTTTGACTCATGGGGAGGTCACCCTTATATGTGAATTAATGTCTGGTTCTAGATTATAACTACATCTATTTTGAAAGGCGATATTACCAACAAATTTCTGGGGTGGCTATGGGAGCAGTATGTGCACCAGTGTATGCCAATTTAGTCCTTTTTGGATGGGAGCTTAAACATGTTTTCAATAGCACTTGGTGGGCTGAACATGTACCATTATACAATCGATACCTGGATGACATTTTTATTCTATGGAAGGGAGACAAAGACAATATTCCTGCATTTATTGATTATTTGAATGGAACTACTACTTTCCTCAAGTTTACATTTTCCTGTCATGAACAATTACCATTTTTGGATACATTAATTTCCCATAATGACCATGGCTTCAGATCTCAGGTTTTTCGTAAGAGTACTTTTTGCAACTCTTACTTGCATTTCAGCAGTCATCACCCCTTGTCCCAAAAGAAAAGCATTGTTAAAGGACAAGCTTGTAAGTATTGCTAGAATGACTTCTGAACACATCAATGTCAAAAAAGAATGTTCATTTGACCAACATGTTTTTACAAAGGGGCTATCCCAAAGACATGATAAATTCAGTTTTTGGATGAAGTGTATGGTGAATGGGATAAGAAACACCAACCCCTTTTGGGAGCAGATCAGTTTACAAACCCACCCTCGTGGAGTCCCCAAACCCATCCTGGGTCTGGGGCATTTACAAGAGCATGTAGAGTACAATACAGTACTATAGCTAAAAATATTAAAGCTATTATGCGAAAAAATTGGAATATTTTTCAAACCAACCAGGATATTTACCAAACTTTGGGTGACCAACCCTTTTTTATATAAACAAGGTGGGAATAAATCTTAAGAAATTGGTAGATAAAACAAAAAAATTGTATTGGAAAGGGACTACAAGTTGCGGTAGTTGTGCCCAGTGTAGTTTCATTTTTAGGGGAACTGTTATTACATTGAGTGACAAATTAAGGACCATCAATTTTAGGAATGGTAATTGTAGAACACTGGCAATGTGTGATACCTGTCCGGCATACTACGTCGGAAAGATCTTTCTAACGTAGGATTTACGAACATTTATATGAAATAAAAAATAAAAAGGAAACCAATGCATTGTACAGGCATTCACTAAGCTGTCCAAATTTCCAAGGTTTCAAGTTTGGTATATTAGACACAGTTGACATTGAACCCGGGGGGGGGGGATTGGAAGAATCAGCTTAGCAAAAAGAAACTTATTTGGCAACTCAGGCTTGCCACCAACTTCCCCCCAGGACTAAACAACATATCCATATTACCAGCCCTAAAGGACAGAATCCAAATTAAGGATTGGGACCTCAGATTAGAGGATTTTATAATCAGTGTGTATAAAGGACAGAATCCAAATTAAGGATTGGGACCTCAGATTAGAGGATTTTATAATCAGTGTGTATTTCCTGTCTACTAAAACTCAAGTATTTTTAAATGTTTTTTTTTTAAATTATTCCTATGTTTTTAGGCATGAAAAAGGTTTATATTTTATACATACAAACTTTTATACATTTTAAATACAAAACAAAACAATTGAAAACCATGTATTTTCATATACTATGTTTCACAAGAGCTGTGCATGCATATACATAGACTTTTATACTTGAAAATTTAGTATTTATTTTATATTGGAGTATGCGTCTTTAAGCAAGTTTTTTAACTGATTCATTTAACCCAATTCATTAGTTTAATATGTGCTAATTTTTTTAGGTATATATAGACCTCTTCAAGCATGTGAATTATCCTTGTTCTGATGAAGTCATTGTCTATGATGAAAGCGCTTAACTAATGGATTTTGCAGGTGTTTGATTCAAATAAAGTGGAGCTTTCCTTGATGGCTACCGGGTGCATTACTTTTCGTTACTAGTATTTTTCGTGCATCCTGGAACTTACATTTTTAATATTTTGTAAACACACCAAATAAGTGTTTTTCTGACTTATAAAACTTGGTTTTAAGACCTAGAACCTAAAGAATGCTACCACCATAAAAATAGTTTGCGCTGAAGACTGCTATTCAGAGGACATCATTTGATTCTTTCAACAGGCTTAGGCTCTTGCCCATTGGAAGTTACACTACAAACTTCCCAAGCTCCATTGGAGTGAATGAGTTAAATCCAGTAGGTTCGTCAGCCATAATGGGGAGAAACTAAAGGAGAATTACAGCAATAAACAGCAGCAACAATAATTTTTTTTTTTTTTTTTAAACAGGGAAAAGAAATGCCAACCACACAAAAGGACATAAGAGAACCAAGATATCAAACACCTCTCAAGAGATAAAGGGGAGAAAAATAAACAGTAATACAATAAGAGATACAAATGTATCAATACCTACAGAGTCTTAGAAAATTTTGTGAAAAACTCATCTCACCCACCCGTAGTCTTGAGACTCCGAAACCAAAGCATGGCAAAAGAGGTCTGGGAATCTGGAGAAAGTGTAGTGCATTGTGGGAAGAGAGAGGAGCTTCAGACTCCAAGCCTAAGTCGGGAAGAAGCAGCCAAATCAGATCAGAGACCCACCAGTGAGGAAGAATGTAAAGGACAACTTTAAAGCAGATTTTTCCTCACAAAAATAAACTGCAGATAAAACATCTCACATTTTCACAATTAGAGCCAACGTATCAGCCTAAAAATACAAAATTCTGAAAAGTCAGTTTCATAAGAACCCCCCCCCCCCCAAATCCTTATCAGAAAGAGTAGGATTGGAATTAAGTGTTTGGCAACAGTGGGATCAACTTTAAGATATAGCTGCTGGGTCAGGTTTGAAATGGTGTATAAAAACAAACTCAAGAACTTTATACATTTTATCTGCCTTTTTAGGGGCAGCTGGATGGCTATTGGGAAAATTGCTTTCAGTAATGCATACCCACTAAAGCAGACAGAACAGGAGTAATGGGTGTAGGTTCTGGAAACTGCTTTTTTAAAACCGCTCCTATTTCTGAGGGACTGAAAACCTGCAGTGTTCTCCAACTAAAAACACTGGTGCATTCTACAAATAGTCTCAGAGAAAGAAACCCACACAGGGAGAAAAACTGAGCTCTCCCAAGTCTGAATTAGGAATCTGGGAAAATAAATGCTGCGTCAGCCTTTTCGGATTCTTGAATCTCTTCCAGAAGATAAGAGTAATACCTAACAGCAAATACAAGGAGGATCAATATAGCCTGAAATAAATACCGCCACAGACCCAGTCAACTACTACAGCACAGGGTAATTTGAAGAGCAGACATACTTTATTTTATTTTCTTCTGTAAAAGAGGAAAATGGGGGCTAATCAGGTTACCAATTAGAGCAACAGCTTCCCCAGGAATGGGGGTAGCATTCTCAACAGATAAGCCCTCCCAGCTCCCGATCCAAAGACCTAAAAATGGACTTCCCTTGCCCACTGAGGAGACCTCAGCAACCAGAGAACGTGGATAATCTCCTGTACATAGTGGTTGGTAGGTGCTACACCAGAGGGATTCAGGCTAAAAGTTAATTTTTTGGTAAAATGTGGACAATTACAGCCACATGGTAAACCCCAAGGACATTAGTGACTCATTCCTCTAGTTCACGTAGACTGAAAATTTCCTCCTTACTAATACAAGGAGTTCAGAAGCATGTTTTGTGCTGCATTTTTAACCCTTCAAGGTCTCTAGTGAAATCAATTGGAGCACCTTGCGTCTGGAGTGCATGCTGTGCCATGAGTACACAGGATCATAGGAAGTTACTAGGCTATTGGCACTGAGGGCCTTACAAGAATGTAGCCCATGCTCCAAGTCAGCACCCAATGCCACTGTCCAAGAGGGACACAGGTGGAATCCCAGGGGCGCACTGTTCCCCATCCAATTATCCAGGTTGTGCTTAAAAAGGGTTAATGAGGTACTCTGACATGGAGAGGGAGTCTATTCCACTCCTGGACAAATCTCCAAGTGCTATGGATGTCAAAGACCAGGTTAAGGTTGCATGCGCGGGTTACTCGTGTGGAGCTTGACTTGCAGATATGCAGCAGTCCCATCAAGATGGGATCTGAGATTGCTTTGCATGCCAGACAGAGGTCACCTCTAAGGAGTCTATAAGAGACTAGAGGGACAGTGCTTTTAGCCTGTGTAGGATAGATGTTAGAGACCCTGGATTCTTCTGGCGAGGCCCCTTGTGGTCTCTCCAGCTGCTGCATGTACTTTGCCCCTTTCAGCATGTACCTCAATGTACTCAATAATGGGTCTTATAAGGGAAGAATACAAGGATGCTATGACCACCCTGTCCCTGGATGATATACCCTAACTAATGAGGTGGACCATTTAGAAAGCTTTCCGTACAGCAGAGACAATATGGGGGTCAAAAGTCAGTTTGCTATTAACCTGAGTGCCAAAGTCCCGCACAACTGATTGTGAGCTTAGGACTTTGTTTTTAATGTGATGATTTGAGAGAAGTCACTCCCCAAAGGGGATGATGCATTTTTGGCATTCAGTTTGAGGCCATATTTCTGGCACCACTCATTTATTAGGGCGAGACCCTACAGGAGAATGTCCACATCACTAGGGGAATTTATAACAGCATCCAGCTTGCAGTCATCTGCAAATCTGGTCACCCACAGCCCACTGGTTTTGGCCTGCACCTCAGAAAAGTACATCCCAAACAGAGGCCTCAAGACAGATCCCTGGGGTACAGCGCTCATTACAGGTCTACTGCTTGAGGTTGCTTCCCCAATTTTGACTAAATGAGTTCCAGTGAGCCAGTTTGCTAACCCATCTGATAACACATGGAATGATGCCTAGTTGAGAGTTTATTATACATAAGTGGAGAATAGTATAGAAGGCTTTGGCCAGGTCAAGGTAGGTGGTGTGCACAGTCTTCCTCTCGTCCATGGCTTTGGTGACTTGTCTCAAAGTAATCAGCCAAAATTTAACAGGCATGACCTCCCCTTGACAAAACCAAGCTGTTTGGGATTTAGTGTTTGGAGGTTGCCAATGTTCTTTTTGATGTCCATGATAATCTACTCCATGGCCTTGCAGATCAGGATAATTAGGCTGATGGGTCTATAATTTCCTGGATCAGTGGCCGCTCCAACCTTTGTGCAAAGGGATGACAGTGGCGATCCTCCACTGAGCTGGGATGAAGTCGGTACTCTGGCTTTGGTTGAATAGGGCGCCTAATGCTGCTGCAATTTCCTGTCTGAGCTAATGTAGGATGCCACCTGGGATGTTATCAGGTCCCAAAGAGACTATTTTTTGCTTTGAGAGGGCAGTAATGACCTGCCCCCCCCCCCATCTCTAGGGAGCAAGCACTGTGGATGTCCTGATTTACTGATGGGGGGGACAGAGGGTTTAAGGTTTCATGGAACATGTCTGCCAGCAGACTGGCTCTATGTATGACGTTTGTATTTGTGTATGTGGTGTCCTTCGCCAGTTCTGAGCAGATTTGAGTGTTTCCCTTGAGACAGTGGACATATGCGAAGACCTTATGACTGTCTTTAGCAGATGTGGCCAGTTTGGACTAAGTTTGCTTTGGAGGATTTCACTAGGGCTCACCTTTTGCTTTTCTGCTTATAGTTTGGGGTCTAATGTTTGATAAGAATATGTGACTTGGTATGGCTGGGGTGCTTAGCGTCTTCCAGGGTTAAGAATGCTTGCGGAGTGCAGTTTTGTGTTTAGACTAACGTTTAGTAGCATGACCTTTAATTTCCGTTTTGAGGAAATTTTCATGTTGGTAGTTTTGACCTCATGGCATTATCTAAAAAGGCACAACGGGAGAGACAAAAGCCTTTGCCAGGAGTCTGAAAGCCAAAGGAGACCGATACAGGCCATCTCTGGCAAAGCATCCTGTTTGTCAATTATGTCAGCCCAGGCTGCAAGGTACTGGATTCCCTTGGAATGACACCAAACTAATTCAATTGTTAGTCAATCATTTTGTTTGTACTGAGGCATCATTCTAGGTGACAGTAGAATGCTGCTTAAGGTTAGCAACATACCTGCCTGGACACATTCAGCAAGCTTGATCATGTCTCTTCATATAGTCCAGGTAGGTACATTTTCTTTTAGCAAGGGAAAGAAAGCTTTTTTTTTACATTTATATACTTAAACCAAACAAAAAAGTAAGAAAACAGGGCTGCTATAAACACTGCATCCTACAGGCCCACCTAGCTGTCCTATGCTCAAGGCCAGCATTGATCAGACCCAAGATAATGAAAAACAGATTGCATTATACCGTCAGCTACACACTGAATTATTATACAATATTACTGTAAGCTAATGTGATGATCATGACTGGAGAAAGTTCCAAAAATAGCAGCCAACTTTTTCTACTTTGTTTACTTACTTAAAACTAGTCTGCCAATTCAGATCTAATTTACTTATCTCAGAGTTATTCTGAGTAGCATATCTGCTGTTTGCCAGAAGACGATATTATGTTTCAAGAATTTTACCAACCACCAGTCAGACAATGCTGAAATAAAACTGAAATTTGTAAGCAATCTTCACAGCAGGTCTTACAAATGCATTGCCCTCCAAAAATTTAAACGGCTGGAGCTAACAGTTCAGTTACACTCAAATTATGTCACACAATCTGGTCTCTAAACCAAGCAACTGTTGCAGTCTTTAAAAAAAATCCTTGTACTATAAATATCCATACGTCATTTGAGATCCAAGTCCAAATCCTTACCAAGCATACACAAAGCTAATTCAGTAGGAAAGCCCTATATAGCCACCAAATCCACATAATATAGAACTCACTCCCTCTAAACCTATGGCTCAATGACTACCTTTCCTCATTTAACACACAAATGAAAACCCACCTAACAGGCCCATGACTTATTGTAACACCAGGATACCAATATTCCCCTCCCTGACCTCATCACTTACCGTAACGATAAGTAAGCCTATTGGAATAATCAAAAATATCCTTTGTGAATAAATTGCACATCAAATCTTTCGTAAATAATTCTATTCCTGTATTTACCAACCACTAATTCTACTGGAATTCACTATACTCCAAATACATTTTCTAACACTCCTAATTAACACTACTAGCATACTTTAGAAGAGAGTTTCAAATTTATATTCTACTGTTCCCCTTATATACTATTTTCTGCAAATTTAAGTGTCACAGATTTGTGAACTCGTTTCAGTATGCTATTTTGTTATACATTTGTTTTTATTACTTCATTTAAAGGTATTATTGTAATTCTAGAAATTACTCCCCTGGGCCTCCACTTGAAAAGGGGTTTGATGCACAGTCGGACTTTCCCCACTAAATATACGTTTACTGGGAAGATTATAGGAAAAAAATGAACAGACCAAAAGAGTGAGGTTGCAAAGTCCAAACCTCAGGTGCAGAAGTAGCATAGAATATTCTGCTTTAGTAACCTGAGCAATACATGCAGCTGAAGATTCTCCACAAGGGATTCTTCTTACAGTGAAGTTCCCCCCATATAACTTCTTTTATAGCAGCAGCTATAAAACAGAAAAGTGTTTGACAACCCACCACACACACACCTAACTGCAGCAGACTTGTGGGGCACAAAAAAATCTTTCATTCACAGAGAATGAAGGATAGCACAAGAAGCAACCTTAAAGAAGCTGAAAGCTGCAATTGTATCTGTTGCACCAATCCACAATAGAAGGGGGTTAAAAATCCGCCAATAAATAATCTTTTTCCAAACATTTATGCACATATAATTCTTTTCTGGAGAGGTAGTTTCTGGGAAGGAGAAGAAAGTTGAGTTTAGAAAGTGCAAGTATTGACATCCACACAACATACTGCAAATAATCAGCTGAAATTAATAGCACTGAACTAAACCTAGATGGAGAAAGGCATCAAAGTGGGGGAGTTCACCTGCTCCAACAGAAAAATAAATCAAAAATGGAACACACAACATGAGAATAAAAACCAAGTAGAAAACTGACTTTAAAAAAATACCAGGGGAAAAAAAAACAATCAGCAAATGCAAGCCAAAGAATTGTTTGCTGATATACCCATCTTTCGTGGTATGGTGCAAGATCTGTAGAAGGGTCCCAAGTTTACAAACTCTGGATAAAAAGGAAGGGAGCTAGTAGTTAAATTATGACTTTCTAAGGCTAAGTCCTGTCAGTCTTGGTCTTCAAAGTGATGAAGCTGGAACTCCAAAACTCAGATCTGTGCTTTAATATATGCTACTCGCACAGAGTTCTATAACCATCATTTGGATTAGTCAGACTTCTGCCCCCTTGCATCCCAAATTGCAAGCCTGGCTCCCAAGTACTGCTGTTCCCTGTATCAGTTCTACTTCACCACACCCTTGCTCATGTCAAGCAGCTCTCTTCTAAAATGTATTGCCCACCCATTCTCCCTACAACTTTCTTCCATTGCACTGGAATCCCTATTATTCTAGGACATCAGCAGATTATACCTAAGAATTCAGATCTTGCTTCTGCTCTTCTCCTGATGAGCCTGATACTTTAAACATAGTCATAAATTTGTATTATAATTATGTTGCGTAGCCATTTCAGCATACATTTTAGAAGCTAATAATAGCAATCTAAATTATGTAAAGTGGTCTTCTTGGAAAAGTGTACCTGTGTATCCAGCTTGTCACATCGTATGCACGGTGATGGCCAAACATGACGAATCCTAGAATGCAGGATTATACTGACAAAAAAAAAAATCATTGGAGTACTCAAGTAATATTCAAAGCATTGTTCTGAAATGTTAGATCAGTCAAATCTGTAACTGTGTAATGCTACTTATCTGTATACTGTAAGGCAACAAAACACCATCATCATCCTGGAAAAAAAAATACTTTCCAGCTGATTAACACTTACTTGGGCATAAAATATTGAAAATGTATATCGGACATTATACTAGAAGAAAATGAGATCAAATTTTTAAGTGAAATAAAAGGCAAATACCTCCAAATAAGAGACTTTCAATGTGAACTCTGTGTCTGTTACCAGAGTGACTTCATTGAACAAAGATCTGATGACACGAGGAATAACTCCAACACTTGGATCATCTTCCTGTTCTGATGTATAAGCACCTCCCATAGAGTAGGTCTTTCCAGAGCCTGTCTGCCCATAGGCTAACACAGTAGCATTATATCCTGTTTAGAAATAAAGTCAAATTAATATTTGGACACCTAGTAAATCTTGGACTTGGTACTTGTGCTCTTCGTATTTTTCAAGAAAAAAAGTACAATTTCAAAATGAAATTTTCCCCGTTAACCAAGATCTGTTCTCAAATAAGCTTCAAAAACCTCAGTTTCAAAAGCAGAAATAAAGTATAGTTGGTGTGTGTGTGTGTGTGTGTGTGTGTGTGTGTGTGTGTGTGTGTGTGTGTGTGTGTGTAAATATGTATGCACTCATCAAAAATCAGACTTTCAAGTAGGATCACTATTGCCATGCAATCCCATATCCATTAGAATTGGCTCCAAGTTGTCATTCACCATCTGATCTGACATGTAGAACTTTTGGGCATACTCAACATGGAGCTTTTTGTTTTCCCTCCCACCAAACTAAAATGTTTGGCATCTATCAATATGGAGCTAAAAAGGGATCAAGTAACATTTTTCTCCGACTAGCTGACCATCAGCAAGTATGCCCTTGTTGAGCCACCCTCCACACAAAAAAATAAATTGTCCCTCAGGCCTGGTATGCAAAACCCCAGGTGACCTAAATCATAGCCTTTTGCCCCCAAGCTTCTTGGGGTTGGTACCTGAAGCATAACCCGGACCCTCCCTGTTTAGGGGCACGAGGCATTCATAACAAATCTGTAGTTAATACAGTATGGTGTTCTCCAGCCCCCTGCCTTAGGACACAAGGATTTCAGGTGGCTCAGAAGCTATACCACAATACTGACCCTACTAAGCCATGTAGTATTACTGTGAGCATTACTCGCACAACTGTACTGCATTTACTGCTAGAGTCACTGCTGTAGTACACTTGCTCATCCAGAGGAATAGCACAAAAACAATAGTCTTCATGGGGGAAAAGATCCCAATAAGTACTATACAACTGCAATGGTGAAACTCTGCAGTGCTCCTTGACAAAACTTCCAACTTATAGAGCTAAGAGTAAAGCTGTGCAGCTTTGTCCACACAGGGTATTTAAAAGCAAGCAGCTGAGACTGCAGCTTCCAGGCAAAACAGGTTTGGAGTGACCCTACCACTTGTTTCCCCATTGGATTCATCAATGAAGGTAATGCAGTTTGCTAACCATTTGGCAAGTCAGCGTGAACCACTTTGTTAGCAATGCCAAAACATTTTTTCCTTCAATTATGCAAAAGGTAATAAAGCAGTTAATGGATGTTCCATACCAAATGAAACAAGGGCAAACAAATGACTACAGTGCCAGAGATTGTAGCTACCTTTACTAAAGTATTTGAGAAATACTATGAAATTCTAACATACTCTTCCTGCCAACAAATAACCATTTCTGCCTATGACTGCCCTGAAGTTAATGAACTGTGACAGAAGGTATTACTTAATATAAAACTGAGCAGTGCAACTGAGACTGACGGGATTTCTTGAATTAAGAGAAAATTAGGAGCTCGATTGTCCCAGACAAACTACGGCACTTCAAAACCACTTCACATTGGTTATGTACCAGATGTGCAAACATGTTATATAATAGCAGTTATTCAGAGCAGCAATTAAACTATCCTTTCTGATGTACACGCTAAGGTCTCACTAACTTACAAAATCTTTGAAATAGTCATTTTGATATGGATGCCATCCAATGTACTTAAACAGTGGTCTGAATGTGAATGGATGTACTGTAGGATGCTTTTGTAGTGCCAATGTACTCCATTACTATTCGACTGTAACTGGAGCTTTAGACTTGTACTACCTTGTAGACATTATCTGTAGATATGGCAAAAGTGTTCAAAAGACACCCCCTCAATGGCTACAGCTAATCAGATGAAACAAACATCAATCTATTTAAAATTAATAATAAACTGGCTAAGTGATTGCAGTTTTTCCAGATAAGGATAGATAACATTTTGAATAACCATAGCAGTACATCTCTGGGTGTACCAAGGGATTACAGTACTGGATCCTCCAGTGACTTTGCACATACTAAGTGGCTCTTCCACTGATGAGCATCCAAGATCATAACATGGTTCATCTCGAATTAGATAACTTGGACTTGTACACATCTAGCAACACAATGGAATATAATAAAGTACAGTACAGTAATGTTCAGCTTGGCTGCAACTACCCAAAATCCTTAAGACATATTATAAAGATCTGAGGATCAGTATCAGCAAATTTATCTTCTAGCACCACAGCAAAGATATTTCTAAGAATTCTACTGGCTTGATAGGGTTAATCATATTGTTTCATTACAAAGTTCAGAGATATTGGTCCCCATTATACACTGCCTTAAAAAATGTCTATAGAATATGGTTTCTTATCTGCATGCTTTCACTTAAGTATGCATAATATTGAATGATTAATCATGTCTTTACTTAAGACTGCAGCAAAATGTATTTATCATCCAAAAAGACTGAAATAATGGAATTTATAAGCTTACAGGTACAGACTCTGAAGCACGAAAGTTCAAAATTAATGTTCTAGAACAGGTTGTAAACAAGACCTATCACAAACAGATACCAAAACTTTGCCTTTCAAAGTCAGCCAAAACATGGAATAGGCCGCTGGGAGCTGTAAGTGGCAACATCTTTGAAAATTTAAAAAACCTTTGACCCTTATGTACTTAAGGATATACTCACCATAATTTTACATCTGTAATTGTCCATTTTCATTTATCTCATCATACAGGTTCAGTTCCAAGCCTTGGAACAGACAGCCGTTGCTACAGCTCGCAAAAGCCAAAAACCTTACCTACAATGCTTCTCTCCTAGTTACCTCCAGATCTCATTGAGCCAGACCTCATGGACCATTTTTTTGTTTTTGCATTAAAGTGCTATTTATACCACCACATCTTGTCAGGACCTTATTGGGAATTATCCATCTTGTTTGTCTTGTCAATTGGTATAGGTCCAGGTAGACAAACATCATTGATTATAAACAAAGGATATGCAGTCTGTTAGCCATTTGTCTAAGGAAGTTGTTGGGGGAGAATAAGACAATTGATTCAACTTTCTGAAATCTTTTGCTCTACGGAGATAAAAACAGGGCTGTTTATGTACATCCAAGAGATGAAGCATGTATTCATCTTTATTTGCAAAGTTAGGAAAGAAAACAGACAAATTAATGGCTTGGTTAATATTGGCTTACAAAGCTACTCTACGAAAAGGATGGATTAGTTTGTACGATAACAGTCATTGTTGAAGATCAAATATGGGGATTTGGAAGACAACCTAAAGCTCAGATACTCATCTTGCAGATATAATGGTCAAAAATTTTTTTTTATCTGGGAAAACTGCAAGTGAAATAGAGCCGATGGTTCAAGAGGACTCGGACAAACCATGCAGCACAAAGTACAGTTGTGTACACTTACCATAAATACATATGTTAGAGTGTATTCACCAATGCAGTCATCACATTTGGGTTATCCCCTACCAGGGTAGCCCTTGGCCAGCTTGAATACCAAAGACTTAGTATTTCTGTGTTGGCAGCTGTCGCTTGAGGACTGGCGTCAGGTCGTCAGCGGTATAAAGGAAGGCATCAGATGCCATTACATCAGTTTTACTTGCCCTAACCTGTCAAAAGCCCCCAAAGTAGGAGGCAAGGCTCTGGTAGTAGAACCCCACCAGTGTAAAATAAATATCAATATCTCCTTTGTAAGGAAAGGAGAACAAGGGAAAAAAAAGGAAGAGAAAGGGGGATGGAGGGAGGGAAACCAGGACTGCAACAGTGAACACACACAAACATCTACATTTATGTTAAGTATACATAACTGTACTACGTTCATGTTTCACTGTTGCAGTCATCACATTTGGGTAGATTCCCAAAGCTGAGGAAATGGGTGGAGGCATTCCAGGAAGCTAAGGGCTGGCTAGCATGCCCTGTAAGACTGCAGAAGCAAACCCTGCCCTGGATTTGGAGAAGAGGCAGGTGGTAATGCTTGGTAAATGTATGAACAGATGTGCAGGGGGCAGCCTTCAGACGTCCCTGGTGGGAACTCCTCTGAGGAAAGCTTCAGAGGTGGAGGCTGCTCTGGAGGAGTGCATCCTGACCCCCCCTTGGAGGAAGGCTTACCATGGTGTTTGTAGCAGAAATGGATGCAGTGTGCCATCAGTTTGGAAATGGCTTGTTTGGAGATGGCTTTGCCCTCTACCCATGAAGCAAAGATAACTAGCAATTGATCAGACTTTCTGAAGGGTTTAGCCCTGTCCAGATAGTGTCCGAGCTGTCTGTGCACATCTTGAGTGCGCAGAATCCTTTTCTCCTTGTTTTGGGGGGGGTTAGAAAAGGTGGGTAAATGGATGGATTAGTTGAGATCCACACTGGACACCACCTTGGGCATGAAGGATAGATTAGTTCCGAGGGATTTCCTGTCTGCATGGAAGATTATGAAGGGTTCCACAGCCATGAGTGCTTGCAGCTCAGTGACTCTTCTGGCTGAAGTGATGGCCAGGAGGAAGGCAGTCCTTCCAGGAGAGAAATTTTAGCTCTGCAGAAGTCTGTTCGAAAGGGGGCAGGGTGAGCTTTTCCAAGACAAAGTTAAGGTCCCAAGCTGTTGTTGGTGCCCTTCTGGGGGGCATCAAGTTGCTAGCCCCTCTGAGGAACCGTTTAATCAGAGGGTGTGAAAAGAGGCTGCTCAGTGGGAAAATGAGCAGAAATAGAGGCATGAATTTTTAGAGAAAGAAGGACCACTGTGTAGTAGGTCGGCTAAGTAATCCAGGATAAGAGGGATGGAGGGCTGCGACGTATTGGCCCCCTTAGCCTGGATCCAGGTGCAGAACCTTTTCCATTTATCTGCATAAGACTTACTGGTGCTAGGGCGTCTGGCCTCTCTGATAACATCCAGAACCTGTTTACTGACGATGGCAGATTGGTCAGGGGTTAAGGTATAAGCCAAGCTGCCAAACTGAGTGTCCCCAATTGGGGATGCATTAATTCCCCTTCCCTCTGGGTTAGGAGGTTTGGAATCTGAGGAAGATTCCATGGAGGCAGTGGGGGCAGGCTATGCACCAAGGGGTAACAGTGCTGCCTGGGCCAGTCTGGAGCTACGAGAATGGCCTTGGTTTTACCCCCTTATTTTGAGCAGTACCCTGGGAAAGATGTAGGGGAGGAAAGGCATAGACAGAGGTTTACCCAGAGGAAGAACAGGGTATCCACTTTCCAAGCCATACAGTAATGCTGCCTGGGGCATAATTTGCTGAGCTGCTGGTTGGTGTGGGAGGCAAAGAGGTCGACCCTGGGGTTCCCCATTTCTGAGTTATTAGGGAGGTGTTTGTCACTCGTGGGGGTCCAAGAGCTTTCTGCTTAATTGGTCTGCCAAGGAGTTGAGAAAGCCTGGCAGGTATTGTGTTAACAGGTGTATTTTTGCATGGAAGAGGCTGTGAACCAAAGGGTCACATCCAGCCTGCACAGTAGGTAGGAGCGAGTCCCTCCCTACTTGTCGATATACATCACAGTGGTGTTGTCTGTTTTGATCAGGAGAACCCCCAGAAAGAGAAGAATTTGAAAGCTATCAAGGCCTGCTGCACCATCATCTCGTTTTGACTGATGTGCAAATGTGTTGCTGGTGGTTCCATTGGCCCTGTATGCACCTGCCGTCCAGGTGTGCACCCCAAGCGTAGTCTGATGAGTCTGTGGTGAGGGTCTGGGTAGCACGGTGTGGGGAGAAGGGCCAGTCCCTTGTTGTAGGAGCAGGCTGTTGCCCACCAAAGAAATTCCTTCCTCAGGCAAGGAATAGGGAAAAAGTTTGCAGATCTTAAGTGTGTTGACACCAAAAGCTCTTTAGGTACCACTGAAGTTTCCTCATATGCAGCCTGGCATATGGAATGAGGAAAATGGAAGAGGCCATGAACCCCAGAGCTTGCAGGATTTTCCTTGCAGAAAACTGGGGCCTGGTGGCCAATTGA
Organism: Protopterus annectens; assembly: GCF_019279795.1. Taxonomy (NCBI): domain Eukaryota; kingdom Metazoa; phylum Chordata; order Ceratodontiformes; family Protopteridae; genus Protopterus; species Protopterus annectens. The sequence goes on from NC_056749.1 coordinate 599,178,335, forward strand.
GAGAAGTAGGCTGACAGGAAAATTTGTTTCTCTGGTGTAAGGTATGCCATTTGGGATGCTGTGTCCAGACTTGCTCCCAGGAAGATTATCTTTTTGGTGGGTAACTGTTTGGATTTCTTTTAATTGTGTACCCTATGGAGGTTAGTAGGTCCTTTACCAAGGCCAGGTCTTTGAGCAGCTTTTCTTTGCTGTCTGCCTGAATTAGGCAGTCGTCTAAGTAGGGGGTATATTTGAATATTTCTTTGCCCACAAAAGGCAATGGCCAGAGCCCGACATTTTGTGAAAACTCTGGGAGCAGTAGATGAGCCAAAGGGAAGTCCAGAGAACTGAAAGTGTTGATATCCTGCCCTAAAGCAGAGATATTTTCTGGAGGACTCCCTGATAGGAATGTGGAGGTAGGCCTCTTTTAGGTCCAGGGAGGCTAGACAAGCATCCTTGGAGAGCATGGGTAGCAGCTACTGGAGGGTGAGCATTTTGTATTTTGGGAGCACCAGGAAGGTGTTTAGAATGGATAGACAGAGGATGGGGCGCCAGGTGTCCTCTTTCCTGGGCACCAGAAAGTCTGGAGTAGAAGCCTTGGCCTATCTGCTCTAGTTTTAAAGCAATAGCCCTGTATATATGCCCTTTCTGCAATGCTATTTACATACGTTAATATGAAAAAATTTTTAGTGATATATGAATTGAATGGTTTGAGTATATTTATGTTTTTTATATATTATATATACATTATACATTCTGCATTTTTAGTTGTGAACAAGTTATGAATATGTGTCATCAAATAATTACATGCATTATTTTATTCCATATATTTTACAGGTCTTTATGAACTATATTGCTTTAAAATGAAATAGTGGAATAATTGATGTGCTATTTTAACTAATTAATTGATTGATTCATTAGATAATTTGTCTTGCATATAAATATCTGCCAGAATTAAATGTTTTACAAACCTAAAGAAGCGTACCTTGGTAGTACGTGAAAGCGCTTGATTCGATAATAGTTTTATTATATCCATTGTCGTGGTGGCTTCTATTTCAGTCATTTTATTTGCTCTGCAGGAACGTGCTTACTGCATCCAAGGAGAGCAGGGAATGGATTTGCTTTTCAGCCTCTGCCCGCTGATTTGGTGGTAGATCTAGGAACCCTTTTGGGGTTGGAAGGGTATGGAAGGAGAATTTGTACCCGAGACTCAAAGTTTAGAACCCATTGGTCCTTGGTAATGGTGGCCCAGGTGCTTGAAAGGAGTTTTCCTCCTAGGGGTAAGTGAAGGTGGGCAAAGGTGAGGCCTGGAGGGGGCATCATTGCAAGTTCTTACTATAAGGGGGTGGCTTAGAACTCCCTGGTTTTGAAGTGGAGGTAGTCCACTGCTTAGATCTCCACAACTACTGGGGCTGCTGTCTGGGGGGTCTGTTTCCACGGGCCTAGGCTGGCCCTGTTTACTCAGAGCAGGAAAGGACCGGTGTTTGGAGGGGAAAATACCTGCTGAATCAAGGGGGCTGGACCTGTAAGAAATCTAACAGTCTGCATAGATTTTGCTTTTTCTTCCATCTTTAAGATCTCTGCTGCTTTAGTATCAAATAAGTTATTTGTGCAAGGGTGCATCCAACAACTTTGATTTGACGTGGTCTGGCGGGGGTTGTTCTGTAAGCCATGCATGTCTTCTAATGACAGACCCAGTGACTGCTGCCCTGCAAGAAGCTTCAAGGACATCAAAACCACAGTGCAAAGTGTGTTTAGTTACTTGACCAGCAGAATGCATTAAGTCCTGTAAATCTTTAGATTCTGCCTATGCTGGAAAGGAGGAAATTTGGTTTAAGGAGTGCCAAGGTATGTTGCTGACACTTAAGCATATGGACCTGACAATTTAGTGCCTCGATAGCAACAGTAACCGAGGTGTATGCTTTTTTTTTTTACCCCATCTGTCCAGTGCTCGGGAATCCCTGAGGTGGGATTCTTAGCTGAGGTTGCTTTAATCCCTTTAGGCCCTTTAGTAATGACCTCAGGGTCAGCTGTTGGATTTTTAAAAAGATATCTGTGAGTCAGGGCCTCTAATACCAGTCTGGTTTATTAGGAGCAGGAGGGAAGCATTCTGGAGTAAAGCTGGATTCAAGAAGACATCATCCACCAGATCTAGAACTGGGGGGATGGCTAAGGGCCTGTGTTGCAGAAGGTCCAGGAACTCTGTCTCTTTAGACTGTGGGTAGTCTTGACTCCCACTGGAAATGCTCCCTTAAGGTATGCAAGGTTTTCCCAAAGGAAAAATCCACTGAGGGAAGAGACTGAAGGAATGGATTTCTTTGCATCAGAATCCTATGTGGAGAGGGGCTGTATGTTTTCAGTCACATGCATCGGATTCACCTGACTTGTTCAGACAAAACTACTGGAAACAGGTCTACTCATTTTTGAGGGACTGGCTTGGTTTCCCCTAATCAGCATAAGGTCTTCTGCCATTTTAAGCATTTGAGACCGAGGCAAGGGAGCAGGTGCCTGAGAATGAGTTTCTTGGGTGTGGTTCAACCCCTGGGTTGAAGGAACTCAGTTTTCTAAATAAAGGATGGAAGCCATGAAAGAAGGCATCGGTTTATGTAGGGATTCGGTGCTGCGAAAGACTTCTTCAGAAGCCAGTGCCTGCACAGCGGCTCCAGACCCATCCAAGGTAGACACGACCGCAAGATCCTTAGACGCAGAAGAGTTCTGCTGCATACCAGACTTCGAAAGGGTCTCGGTAGCAGCCTGCAAAATAAATGGAGGACATCAGGGGCTGCAAAAGCACCTCACTGAGTTCCGAATCACTATCAGCTTAACAGAAGTGTCATCAGAAGGTTTGGTCCTGTGCGGTGTCTTCATCTTTACTTTTTTTTCAGAAGATCTGCTGTCGGATGGCTTACTGAAGCCATATCGGAATCAGAGGACTGTAAACTGAAATATCTGGCTACAATAAGGGCCCAACAAATAGCACTGGCGTTAAAGCACAGGAGCAACAATGAGGGACATCATGGTCTGGGCCTAGACAAGTGACGCACAAGAGTGGAAGTCCCAGTGTGCTATTTGCTTTCCACAGGTGAGACAATTAACTTTTTCTGACATTGGTTACTGCAAGAAGGATCCCCAATGGGGAACTTAGCTTTCAAAGACTTCAAGTCGGAAATGAAACTCTGGTAGCGGCCGACCGGCACTCGTGTGAACTGCTTCTGCTTCGGGCTCCACAACAAGGAAGACTGATGCAATGGCGTCGGATGCCTTCCTTTATACCACTGACGACGGTCCTCAAGCGACAGCAACAGAAATACTAAGTCTCTGGTATTCAGGCCAGCTGAGAGCTATCCTGGGAGGGATAACCCAAATGCGAGGACTGCAACAGTGAAATTTGAAGTACATCTGTGAAATTATAGGGTTGTGTAAGATCCTTCACTGGGGGTCCAAGTAAAAAGGGTACCTTTAAGGAAAGCCTTGTACAATTTTGATGAAGCTAAAGTAGGAAGCTTTCCCACCTAAATAAAAATTAGATATCACTGCTAACTGCAATTTAATAGTACAGAAACTAGCCCCTTGTTAAAAAACAGAAGCTAAAAACTCCAGGACAGTCGAAACAGGGGCAGTTGTAGTGTAATTTCCTCTGTAGAGCCCAAAGAGAAAATCTCATCCTTTTACTTTTGTATATTTTCCTGGTACAGGCCTTCTCTGAAGATAATAAAATTTGTCAGACCAAGAAGGAAAGCCTGGGCTGTCTACATCAGTGGAATTGGGGAAATTATGCAATCAACTTGAGGCCTGTAATATCTGGGTGACCCATCCCCATGGGATGAGATAGGTCTGGACTGGGGTCCAGTATCCAGTGAGGATATCAAAGGTGAGACCAAAGTAAAGAGTGCCACAATTGAGGCTAAAAGGGAGCCAATGAGGATGACTATGCACTTCAACCGAATTGCCTTCTATAAAAATTTTATGAATTAGAGATGCTCTAACCAATGTTTGGCCCTCTTCTCCTTTACGCTCATCTTCAGATACGTCCCACTCCCTCTGAGGGGTGATCAGGGCAAAGAACCTGCTGTATGCTGCTGTGGGGAAATTCAGACAACGGCAAGGTTGACCTCAGACAGAAAATCCTCTCTGCCACAACTCAGAGACCACTGATTAGAATGTCCCTGCAGAGAGTCTCTGATAGCACACTGGTTTTTCCCAGGATGTGCATTGCCATAAGAAAGTGGTTGAAGATCGCCAACTGCAACACCTCGACAAAAGGGATAAGATTGGCTCTCCACCCCAGTCTATGTACCACACCCAGGCATGCTGTTTGAATTGTGTACGTTTCAAGAAGGGGGTCCTGGAAGGAAGACCGCTCATCTCTAGGACATGGAGGTCTCGCCATCTCTAGGACACAAAGTCCGGCCAATATGCGAAAGACAAGCTTCTGCAAGGTACGTGCAACACTGCACAGAGAACAGCAGACATCAGCCATGAAAGTGACGTCTGCACTTACCTTCCTCAGAACTGAATGCCCCAGTCAGACCACCAGCCCAAGGACAAGAGGCACTAAGGAAATACCCAAAGAAGAGCATGAACCAAGGGGAAGGAGGGTGGGATGGAATACTGCAACATGGAAGAAAAAGACATCTATGGTTATGGTAAGATTTTACACCTCTATTCCTAAGCTGCAGTATTCATAACACAAGGGAGAATACCAAAGCTCACGAGTGAGAAGGGGGGTAGGAGCACAAGGGGTCTTCCACATAGTCATGCAGAATTCCCCTAGCAAATCCTGCTCTGAATCTGGAGATAGAATCCATCTTGTAGTGTTTTGTAATGTATGGACAGAACAAGTGGCTGCTTCCAGGATAGCAGCAGTGTCCAGGCCTTTAAAGAAGGCTCCAGAGGAAGCCACCACTCTAGTGGAGTGGGCTCTTAACAGAGGAAAGGAGAGTTTTCCCCGAGAGGCACAGCAAAAGGAAATTGCCCTAGACATCTAAGATAAAGTAGTGTTTAGAGACAGGTTTTCCCAGTGCCCTGCAGTGAAAGGAAACTGCTCAAAATGCCCAATTGATTTGGTCTTACCAAATAGAATCTGACTTATCTGTGTACATCAAGGTGTGCAACACCCTTTCACTGGAGTTTTGAGAAGGGAAAAAGGTGGGTACGTGGACAGATTGAGAGAAGTCATTTACCACTGTTGGCATGAAGTAAGGGCTGGTACGAAGAGACAAACTTTCCTTGTGAAAAAAAAACGAGAAAGGGTTGAGAAGCCATTAGAGCTTGGATTTCTGAAACTCATCTAGCAGAGTTAATGGCTACCAGTAAAAGTTTGTCAAGTGCAGAATTTTAGAAAAGCTGATGCAGCAGGCTCAAAGGGAGACTGGGTCTGTTTTCTGCAAAACAAAATTTAGGTAATCTGCTTTTAATTTCTAAATCTTTTGGGTTTCTAATGCCTCAACGGGAAGGGACCCCATTCCCCAAGTCAAACTATGATTAAGGTTCATGAAGTTAGCATTGTTTCAACCTTTGATGTCAGCCAGAAGTGTTCTTTGCAGCACCAGCAATGTGCCCAGTAATGAGGATGCCTTCAATTTGTACAGAGTTGCATGTATTGGCAACATATCTAAATAGGATTGTAGATTTTTTTTTTTTTTTTCTAAAACCCATTGCTCCTACTACTATTGGAACAGTCTGGTTATCTTCCACATTGCTCTCATTTCTGCATGCAAATCCTTATATTTTATGACTTCATCTCTCTGTATGCAAGACACTGTAGTCAGTGTGTGTAGCAATTTCAATGATCAATGCTACTTGCCTTCTTTTCATGGACCACTATATTTGGTTTTCTCGCATCTATCTTTTGAACTGTTTGTAATGGATGACCCCATGTGATGCAGAAATCTGTTATGCTTTGTGGCTCGTTTCCAGTGTTTTTCAGCCACTTCAAGATCATAAATATTTGCACAATCCCCAGTGCAACAGTCTTGTGATATTATGCCTTTCAGTATACAGTCCTTCTGCCATTAGTGTCACATCCAGCAACAAGGTGTGCAACTGTTTACAATTCTGTTTTACAAAACCTACATTTGTCTGTTTCTACCACAAGTTCAATGGACTTTGTAAACCAATGTGTATGTAAGACCACTATCTTGGGCCACCAGTATTAACCGTTCATCTCTTGGTTTGGATTTGCCTCTCCTTAACCATTCCTGCATTTGATCCTGATCAACATTAGGTTCTTCCAGAAGTTTCCTATACTTGCAACGGTATCTATCCATTTCCCACATTTCTGGCCTTCTCATCTGGTCCTTCACCTTTTTTTTTGGCATATTCAGTTGCTGCCTGATTTTTAGCATCTACTTCTGGTTCGATTTCCATTCCAGCTTAATGCCAATATGCTTCTGCTAGATTAAGCAGAAGACATCTTCGCTCTATTCGCCTCATGTTTCAAAAAGTACAGTTGCATACACTTACCATAAATGTAGATGTTAGAGTGTATTCACTGTTGCAGTCATCACACTTTTATCCTGCCAGGAGTAGCCCTCAGTCGGCCCGAATACCAGAGGCTTATTTCTGTTTAAGTTGCTGTCGCTCCAGGGCCAACGTCAGGTAGTCAGTGGTATAAAATCAGGCATCCGATGCTATTATATCTGTTTTTCTTGCCCAAAATGTCAGTAGCCCACAAATAGGGAGCTATGTTATGCTGGAAGAACACCATCAGTAGAAAGTAAATAGCAAAAATCCCCATAAGGATAAAGAAAGAGCGAGCGAGAGAAAGACAACGGGGATGGAGGGTGGAAAACCATGACTGCAACAGTGAATACACTCTTAACACTGACATTTATGTTGTGTACGCAACTATCTTATGTTCTTAGTGTTTCACTGTTGCAGTCATTACACTTGGGTTGATTCCTAAAGCTGAAGAAAAGGGTGGAGGCAGTCAAGAAGACTGGGGGCTGGCTAGGATGCCCTGCAAGACTGCAATTGCAAAGCCTGCCCTGGATTTGGAGAGGATAGGCAGGTGGTAATACTTGGTGAAGGTATTAACAGAAGCCCATGTTGCAGCCTCCAGTATTTCCCTGGTGGGGACCCCTCTGAGAAAAGCTGCAGAGGTGGAGGTTGCCCTGGTGGAATGTGTCGCGACACCCTTTAAGGAGTGGTTTCCCATGGTACGTGTAGCAGAAATGGATACAGTGTGCTATCCATTTGGAGATGTTTGCATATAACCTTGCCCTCTGCCCCTGCTGCAAAGCTGACCAACAACTGGTCAGATTTCCTAAAAGATTTAGCCCTACCCAGGTAGAATCTGAGCTGTCTGTGCACATCTAGAGAATGCATAATCCTTTCCCCTTGTTTTGTGGGTTAGCTAAAAGGGTGGGCAAATGAATGGATTGGTTGAGAGCCACACTGGACACTACTTTAGGCATGAAAGTTGGGTTTGTCCTCGGGGAGATTCTGTCAGCATGAAAAATGAAGGGCTCTACAGCCATGAGTGCTTGTAGTTCTGAAACTCTTCTAGCTGAAGTGATGGCCAGAAGCAAGGCTGTTTTCCAAGACAGGAATTTTAACTCTGCTGAAGCTGCAGGCTCAAGGGGGGGGGGGGTAGTGTGAGCTTTCCAGTACACAGATAAGGTCCCAAGCTGGGGTAGAAGCTCTTCTGGGTGGCCTTAAATTGCTAGCCCCTCTTAGGAACTGTTTGATGAGAGGGTGAGAAAAGAGAGGTGGCTCTGTGCTGTAATGAGCAGAGATGGTAGAGACATGAATTTTAATAGAAGAGAAGGGTAAGCCCTTGTGTAGTAGGTCTGCTAGGTAAATCCAGGATGAGAGGCAGGAAGGGCTGTGCTGTTTCAGCTCCTTTAGCCTGGATACAGGTGCAATACCTTTTCCACTTGTCAGCATAAGATTTTTAGTGCTGGGGTGTCTGGCCTCGAGTATAACATCCAGGACTTGCTTGCTTAGTCTGGCAACTGGAGGAGAGATCAGGGATTAAGCCAGGCTGCCAGGTTCAGGGTTGGCAATTGTGGATGCATGAATTCTCCATTCTGTTGGGTCAGGAGAGTTCGGATCTGAGGTAGGTGCAATGGTGGCAGGGGTGAGACTGTGTAGCAGTGAGTACCAGTGCTGGCATGGCCAGTCTGGGGCATTCAAGACTGCTCTTGGTTTTTCCTCCCTTATTTTGAGTAGTACCCTTGAAAGTAGAGATAGAGGGGGAAATGCATAGCTCGAGAGATTTACCCATTGGAAGGATAGGGCATCCACTTTCCAGGCTTTGCTGTGAGGTTCCCTGGTGCAAAATTTGCTGAGCTGGTGATAGTCGTGGGAAGCAGAGAGGTCCACCTTCGGGGTGCCTCATTTCTGGGTTACAAGGTTGAAAGTGTTGTGGTCTAGCTGCCACTCGTGTGGGTCTAGGAGGTTGCTGCTCAAATTGTCTGACAGAGTTCTGGGAACCTGTCAGGAATTGTGCTTGCAGTTGAATTTGCATGGCTGAAGAAGTGTGCCAAAGGGTCATGGAGAGAGTCTACGGAGGGGATAAGACTGAGTTCCTCCCTGCTTGTTGATGTACCACATCACTGTGGTGTTGTCTGTTTTGATCAGAGGACCCGGGAAGAGTAGGGGTCTAAAAGCTGCCAAAGCGTGCTTTACAGCTAGCATCTTTTTGACTGATTTGCAGATGTATTGGACTTGGGCTCCAATTGCCCTGAATGCACCTGCCATCCAGGTGTACACCCCAGGCATAATCTGATGAGTCTGTGGTTAGGGTCTGGGTGGCGTGGGGGTGTGGGAAGGGAAGACCCTTGTTGTGGGTTGCATGCTGATGCCCACCAAAGAATCTTTCCTTAGACAGGGTATCAAAGGTATGATAGTTTCCAGGTCCTGAGTGTTGACACCAAAGGCTTTTTTGGTACCATTGAAGTTTCCTCATATGCAGTCTGGCATATGGAATGAGTAGAATGCAGGAGGCCATGAACCCTAGAGCTTGCAAGAGTTTCCTTGCGGATAACAGAGTTCTGGTGGCTACTTGAGAGAAGTAGCCGGTCAGATGGGCTTGTTTTCCTAGAGTAAGGAATGCCATCTGGGATGCTGTGTCCAGGCTTGCTCCCAGGAATACAAGTTTGAGTGGGTACTAGTTTGGATTTCGTTTATAGTATACCCCAGGGAGGTCAGTATGTCCATTACAAAAGGTCAGATGCTGTAACAGCTTTTCCTGTCTGCCTGAATCAAGCAGTCGTCTAAGTAGGGGCAAATTTGAATATTCCTTAGTCTGCAAAAAGCAATGGCTGGAGCCAGGCATTTTGTGAAAACTCTGGGAGCAGTGGATAAGCCAAAAGGAAGCAGAGAGAACTGAAAGTGCATAGATCCTGCCCTGAAACTTAGATATTTCCTGCAGGAATCCCTGATTGGGATGTGTAGATGGGCCTCTTTTAGGTCTAGGGTGGCTAACCAAGCATCCTTGGATAGCATAGGAAGAAGCTGCTGGAGGGTGAACGTTTTGAATTTTGGTATCACCACGAAGGTGTTTAGAATTGATAGATTGAGGATGGGGCACCAGGTGCCCTCTTTTCTGGGTACCAGGAAAAGCCTGGAATAGAAACCTTGGCCTATCTGGTCTGCAGGAACAGGCTTTAATGCCCTCATGGAGAGAAGGAAATGGACTTGGTTTTGGGCCTCTGCCCACTGGTTTGGAGAAAGATCTGGGAACCCTTTTGGGGTTGGTAGAGTGTGGAAATAAAGTCTGTATCCCTGGAACACTATGTTGAGGAACCATCGGTAGTTGGTGAGAGGCCCAGTTTTTGGCATGGGAGGAGAGTTTTCCTCCTAATGGCACAAGTAGGTAGGCAAAGGTAAGGGGTGGAGGTGTAAAGTCATTGTGAGTTCATTCCATAAGGTGGTGGCTTAGCACTCCCTGTTTTTGAAGTGGAGGAACTCCATTGCTTAGATCTCTGCATTCCCTGGGCCTGTCTGGGGGGGGGGGGGGGTCTGCTTCCCCTAGGTCTTATCTGAGTTGGTACTGAGGGGGCCAGAAAGGAGCAGTGCTAGGAGGGGCAATGCCTACTGAATCCCGGAGGCTGGACCTGCAAGAAGTCTGTCTGCACAGATTTAGCTTTTTCTTCCATCTTTAAGACCTCTTCTGCCTTAGTGCCAAACAAATTGTTTTTGTTCAATGGTGCATCCAATAGTTTTGATTTGACATGGTCTGGCAAGGTCTGTTCCTTAAGCTAAGCATGTCTTCCAAGTACAGAACCTGTAACTGCTGCCCTGCATGATGCTTCTAGGGCAAAGCCACAATGCAAGGTGTGTTTAATAACTTGGCTTGCAGAATGCATATGCTCCTATAATACTTTATTTTCTGCACAAGTTAGGAGAGTAGATATTTTTTGTTTAAGGAGTTCCACAGTACGTTGCTGGTATTTCAGCATGTGGAATGGACAATTTAGTGCTCTAATGGCAAGAGTTGCAGAGATGCATACTTTTTTACCCAATCTGTCTAAAGCTCGGGAATCCCTGTCTGAAGGTGTGGGATTCTTAGCTGTGGTTGCTTTTACTCCTTTAGGTCCTTGGGAGATTACCTCTGGGTCAGCAGTAGGATTCTTGAAAAGAACTTTGTGTGAGTCAGGGACTCTAGTCAGGCTTCCTGGGAGCAGGTTGAAGGGTGTCAGGAGTTAAACTAGATTCCATAAAGACATCATCCACAACATCCAGGACAGGAGGAATGGCTAAAGGTCTGTGCTATGGTAAATCCAAGAATTCCCAGAGTCTTTTTGGACTGAGGATAGTCCTGACACTCCCATTGGAAATGCTCCCTTAAAGTATGTAGGGTTTCACCAAATGAAAAATCCTCTGGAGGAGAGGCAGAAGGAACTGATTCCTCTGCATCTGAATCTTCCTAAGCAGACAAGGGTTGCATGTCTTCATATTCAGAAACCTCAGTGTTATTGGACTCCTGGCCAGATAAAACTGCTGGGGACAAGTCTTTCTTTTGGAAGGGGTAGGCTTGGCTTCCCCTAGTAAGCATAAGGTCTTCTGCCATTTTAAGCATTTGAGATTGAGGCATGGAAGCAGGTGCTTGAGCGTGGGTCTGTTTTTTAGGCATAGTTCATACTCTGGGCCTTAGAAACTCGGTAGTTTAAGAAACAACTGAAGACGCGAAAGAAGTCAGTTTGTGTTTAGTATCGGTAGTGCAAAGAACTTCCTCGAAATCCGGTGCCTGCTCAGCAGCTCCAGAACCATCCAAGGAAGAGACATCCGCAAGATCCTTAGTCAAAGAGTCTTGAGGCATACCGGACTCCAAACAGGTCTCTGTAGCGGCCTGCGAATCCAAAGAAGCGGGCATCAGGGACTGCGAAAGCACCTCATTGAGGACTGGCGAACTGGCAAATAGCTTAACGGAAGCATCGTCGGCAGTTTTGGACCTGTGCAGTCTCGTCTTTAGCCTTACGTTTTTTCGGAAGATTGGTAGTCAGATGGGTTACGAAAGCCATTTCGGAATACTGAGATAGAGCGAAAATATTTCGCTACAGTAAGGGCCACGACAACATATAGTTTGGGTGTTGAACAAAGCACAAAACCGACAGCGAGGGACATTGTGGTCTGGGCCTAAACAGTTAACACAGTAAGAATGGAAATCTCTTAACTTTTTCTGACATCTGTTAGAGCAAGAAAAAAGATCCCCCAACTGGGTACTTAGCTTTAGAAAAACAATTTCAATTCTGAAATGAAAACTCGCGTAGCAGCAGACCGGTACTAGTGTGAACTGCTTCTGCTTCAGGCTCCTGGGCAAGAACGATTGATGTAATGGAGTTGGCTGCCTGATTTTATACCACTGACTACTTGACGTCAGTCCTGGAGCGACAGCAACAGAAGCAGAATTACTAAGCCTCTGGTATTCAGGCCGACAGAACTACCCCTGGCAGGATAACCCAAGTGTGATGACCGCAACAGTGAAACACGAAGAACATCTTTCAATACTTTTGGGTCTTGTGAGGTCAGAAGTGTGCAGTCCCACGACTGCGGATCTATACATGTAATCAATTTCAAGGAGGCCCAGACCTCCTTCAGAACATGGAATACATAATCTTGGTATGCACTGGATTTATAAAAGCATTTGATGAGCATGAAATAAGAAGTTGTGTACCTACCATAACGTTCCATGATAGTTGTCTTCTCACCTTCTTTCTTGCTGGTTGGGTTCAGAGCCAATCCTCGGCTTAGACTCTGCCATCTTCTAAAGCTAGAGAGCTATTTACTGGCTCGAGGCCTCCCCATATCCCACAATGCCTGGCGCTAGATCCCCAGACCTCGTTTGGTAGACCTAACTACAGACAAATATAAGGACACCTGTCCTAACAACATATGTTTAGCTACAGTGCTATAAGGTTGAGGGAACAAATCAGATAAGACCCAGCCAGCTAAAAGGAACTCAGAGGGCAACTCTTCTCGGTCTATTAGGATAGGGGGATGGAGGGTGGGAAAGGAGAGAAGACAACTAACATGGAACGTCATGGTAGGTACATAACTTCTTAATGTTAAGTTGTCTATCTCACCTTCATTCTTGCTGGTTGGGACAGCGTCCCTAGCACCTCAGTCCTGGGTGGCTCATCGGAACAGACTCTTCAGCACAGTGGAACCAAAATCAGCTCTTCTCCTAGAGGCCACATCCAACTTATGAGAAATAAATGTATGGGGATTGGCCCATGTAGCTGCAGCACAAATGGCTTCCATTGCTAATCTTGCCTGAAAAGCTACAGAAGTAGCTAAAGCCCTAGTAGAGTGGCCTTCTGGTTTAGCAGGGAGCCGTTCCTCAATTGATAAATCAAAGTAATAGAAGTCAACCACCTAGATAGTTACTTTAGACACTGGCAGACCTTGTTTACCTTCAGCATAGGACAGGAAGAGCTGATTGGATTTTCTAATTTGTTTAGTCCTATGCAAGTAGAAACGTAATTGTCTGTGAACATCTAACGGATGTAATTTATGTTCAGCTTTGTTGGAATAATTTGGGAAGACCACTGGAAGATCAATGGACTGATTCAGATTACTCTCAGAAGGTACCTTAGGAAGGAAGGAGGGATTAGTCCCGAGCGAAACTCTGTCATTATGGAAAACTAAATAAAGAGGGCGAACACAAAGGGCCTGGAGTTCGGAAACCCTTCTGGCTGAGTTAATTGCCACAAGAAAGAGGGTTTTCCAAGAAAGAAACTTTAAAGAACATGAAGCTGCGGGTTCAAAGGGGGGCAATATTAGGGAAGCTAAGATCAAATGAAGATCCCACGGAGGCGGGGGATCTCTTACTGGGGGCCTGAGCAAAGTAGTCCCTTTGAGAAAAGCTTTGCAAAGCTTATGGGACATTATACTAGTTTCAGAAAGGCCTGTACGAAAATTTGAAATTTCAGCTAACTGAACTCTAATGGTGGCAGAAGAGGACCCAGCCTGAAAAAGTTCCGCTAAGAAATCTAAAATGTGGTGGACCGGGGCTGAAAAGTGATCTATGTTTTTAGACACTCTCCAGCAAGAGAAACGTTTCCATTTACTAGCATAAGTTTTTCTGGTGGTAGATTTGTGCGAAGATAAGATGATTTCACGCATCGATTGGGAAATGTCCGGAAGCCTGGCTAAGGTTGGAAGTGGAGCAACCAAGCAGTGAGGTTGAGAGAGTGCAGGGATTGGTGTAGCCCGCCCGACTGATGGATCAGGTCTGGTACTGGGTCCAGGGCTGCTCCAGGAGGTGATTATGCAGGAACAAAACCAAATTTGTCGAGGCCAGAAGGGTGCAATGAGGATCATCTTGCATCCCAGCGCGGTAGCTTTCTGTATTAGTTTGGGAATCAGGGGAAATGGAGGGAATGCATAAAGAAGTCCCTGAGGCCAATCGTGGATTAGACCGTCTCTGGGAGGGTATCCGGGAAGAGGGAGGAGAGAAAAGAAACTGTCGCACTTGCTGTTGAAGGGGGTGGTGAAAAGGTCACAGCAAGGCTGACCCCATTTGCGGAAGATTTGGTTCGCCGCAGTGAGAGACCACTCGTGCGGCATTAGAATTGCTCTGCTCAGCCTGTCTGCTATAACGTTGGACTTCCCATGGATGTGTGTTGCTATCAGAAACCGCTGGGAAGAGATCGCCCACTGCCAGAGTCTGAGTGCTTCTCGACATAGGGGGTAGGACTTGGTTCCACCCTGCTTGTTGATGTACCACACTACCGACATTGTCGGTCTGAATTGCAATGGCCCCGGTGGGAAGAGTTCTGAAGAGTTTGCAACGCTAAAAGCACAGCTCATCTCCAAGACATTGATATGCAGATGGTACTTGTGGGGTTGCCATGTGCCTTGGACTGTTCTGCCCTGAAAGTGCCCCCCCCCCCACCCGATCAGGGAGGCATCCGTGATCACTGTGGCTACTGGAGGAGGAAGAACAAATGGTCTGCCCTGGGGTACTGACAGGGAAACCATCCACCAAGCAAGCTGGTCTCTGCATGTCTGTGTAATCAATCATGTGAGACATTGGAAGTTGTAGAAATGACCATTGGGTGAAAAGCAACCACTGAAGAATCCTCATATGAAAGCGAGCCAGGGGGACTAGTATGATTGCTGCTGCCATGAGGCCCAATGTCTTTAGGATGGATCTGGCCTGAATTTTCTTGCATCCTAATAACACCTGTACATGTCGTTGAATATCTAATACTCTGTGTAACGGAAGTCTCGCTGACATGTCTTTTGGACTTAAACTTGCGCCTATAAAAGTTACAGACTGACAAGACGACAATGCAGACTTTGAAATTTATTGCGATACCTAGCTTGAAGCAAGTTTGGATGGTGTAGTTCCTGGCTCGTAGCAGCTGATGTCTGGTGGTAGCAGTAAGGAGCCAGTCATCTAGATAGGGAAACACCTGGAATCCTTGCAGTCTAAGGTGAGGGGTAACTACTGCCATACATCTGGTGAACACCCTGGGGGCTGTGGTGAGACCAAAGGGCAGAGCTCGGAACTGATAAGGACTGGCTCCCAGACGGAAGCGGAGGAATCTTCTGGAGCGCCTGTCCATTTTGATATGATAGTACACATCTTGAAGATCTATGGAACACATCCAATTGTCCTGACCCAAAAAGGGTAGAATGGACTGACGCGTGACCATCCGGAACTTCGTTCTTTGTACAGACCTGTTTAGTCTGCTGAAATCCAAAATGGATCTCCAGTCCCCTGTCTTTTTTGGTACCAAAAAAGAACCTTGAGTAAATTCTGGATCCTTGCTGGTCTTCTGGGACTCGTTGGATGGCTCTTTTTTGTAGCAGTTTTGAGATCTCGGACTGCTTGTTCCCTTAGACTGGGTGGAACATCTGGAAGGGATTTGTTTGACCTTAAGGGGGTATGAACAAAAGGAATTCTGTAACCTCCGGATATGAGACTGTACCCATCTGTCTTGAGTTGTCTTACCAGGCTTTTGAGTACAGCAATAATCTTCCCCCGACTGCCTCCGAAGGCGGGCAGCCCCTCAGGGATGCTGGAAGGGCTGGTCAGAAAAGGAATCTCTGCTGCCCTGATTTTGCAGGCCCCCTCTGCCTCGAGGGTGGCGTCTATTGTTGTTCCCTCCTCTACCCCTGGAGGGAAACTTACCACGTGTTAGGCATGGCTCCCTGTGGTTTCCTGAACCACATTTTGCCACTTTTCTGACCTTTGGAGTATGGTCTAGGAGTGGAAAAACTGACTCCCACAGCACAGAGAGTCTTGCCTTCCTGCTCACACCTGGTAAGGGTATCCTTCACCTGTGGTCCAAAAATAGCAGAAAAATCAAAAGGGGTATTGGTGAAAGACGCCTTAAAGGGGTCTGCAAAGTTACATAACCGCATCCAAGTGTGCCGTCTCAAGGCCACACCTGTGCCTGCGGCTCTACTCACTCCATCGACCGCATAAGAAATGAGCCGCATGGAGGAGTTCACTATCGAATTAAGAGTCGCCAGCTGGGAGGTAATCTTATCCTCCTGGGCCCCCGCAGCTGATAGATCTTGAAGGTATCTCCTAGCTCTTTAAGGAGATCCCTTTGAAGGCATGTAAAATGGCACAAATAGTTCAGCAACCGCATGGAAAATGTCGCTGAGGAAAACATCCGCTTCCCGTATCTGTCCATCGTCCTAGACTCATTAGGGGAATGGACAGACGAAGTCTCAGCCAACTCCTTTTCATGGCTGCTGCTACCACCACAGCATCAACAGGGACACCTTTTGTCAAAAATTGTTTGCCTTGTGGTGCTGTGATGAATTTCATGGGTCTTCGGGAAGTTGGTTCCACTGTGTATGGGGCTGACCACGCCTTTCGAGCCATCACTGCCATCAGTGGATCGAAAGGCGGAGACACCAAGGAGGTGGAGGGGCGAGAACCAAACGCATCCAGATATACAGACATCCTCAGAAGGGTTAAGGGTAGTCCAGTTCCCCCTCTGCCTAAGCATCTCAAGGATGTCCGAGAAGGAGACATCTTCAGAGGGGGACCCTTCCGAATCCTCTAAGTCGGTATCCGAAGTGACAGACTCAGGGGAGTCAACATGCTTCCTCTTGCATTTCCTCTTTTGAGGGGGCTCCTCTGAATGATCAGGGGAGGCCTCAGAAGAGGACACTCCCACTGGGGCGACCTGGAGCGCTTCTCCTCGCTTGGGGTCTGGAGGAGAGGCAGACAAAGGCACCATGGGGCTGTCTGAGGGGCCAGCACACTCCTCATGACCTCAAAGTCACCCCTTCCCGGCAGAGAAGGCTCAGGCTCGAAAGAAACCGGAACCCTCCCCGGCACCGAGAGGGATAGCTCCACGGCCGATGTAGGAGCCGATCTCACCTGTGCAGAAGCTCCGAGAGGGAGAACAGGGTCGGACAAGGGTCCAATGCCACTCACCCCCTCGGAACAGACTATGGAGTCTCGGCACCCAGATCCCTCCAAGGACGGCACCATGGAAGTGATCGGAGCCGAAGGAACCAAAAGGGTAGGTATTGGCACCAACGGTTCCACGATCTGAACCCCAACCAGCTCCGGCTCTGAACTCAAAGGGTGAGTCGAAGGAGGGACTACTGTAGAGACAGGCAGAGTCATACCCTGATGAGGGGGGCTGGATAGCATTTTAGCCAGGGCCTGCGATTTCAGAACTCTGCTCACGACTCTCTCCAAGTCATTGTCAGACAGTCTCGAAGACCAAGAAGAGTGAGATCGGTGACTTCGCTCCGACTGTAAGAGGCGACCCTGGAGTCGAGCTAATCGACTAAGGACGGGGACCTAGAACACTTTTGGCTCCCTGAAGGTTCCGACACCAGGATCAGAGCAGACAGAGGTAGGTACTTCGGGTCCGGCCAGAACCGAAGTCTAAGCAGACGCCACACCCGACAACTAATCCGAGCTGGGAACCGACTGCTTTGATGGCTTGGAGGGTTTCCCTGGCTGAGTCTTAGCAGGTGACCCTTCAGGTTTTAGTTATCCTCTAAGGATTAACTTATTCCTACACTCCTGCAGGACTCTTGGACTAAAGACGTGACACATCAAACAAGAGTCCT
The DNA here is from genome assembly GCF_019279795.1 of Protopterus annectens. Lineage (NCBI taxonomy): Eukaryota > Metazoa > Chordata > Ceratodontiformes > Protopteridae > Protopterus > Protopterus annectens. The sequence continues at coordinate 599,195,822 of NC_056749.1, forward strand.
GCAGGGTGTAGGGCGCCCAAGCAGTAGACACAAGTGTGACCATCTGTCAGACATTTTCTGACAGCATGAGTCACACTTCTTGAATTCTGATACCTTAGTATCTTTGGACATTCTGTAAAAAGAAAAATCACAGGAAAAAAAGGCCAACAGTACAACAGTAGGTAACAAGTATACCACACCTTAACACTATTACTATAATATATATATATATATATATATATATATATATATATATATATATATATATATATATATATATATAAAAAAAAAAAAATACTACAACTATTTCTACCTGAAAAACACTAAAAAAGGTATTTTAGAGAACAAGGGTTAGCCTCTAAAACGGCTACCTTGAAGAGAGAAGGGTGGGGGGGGGGGATTAACAGTAAAAACAAGTTTTCTAAGGGGATGAGATAGATCTAAAACTACAAAGAGACAAAAAGTACTAAACTACTATAATAAGAACTAAATGCTAACTATTTATATGAAAATTTTTTATATAAAACCTATCAAAAGACAAAAATACAACTTGAGCCAGCAAAAGCAACCTCGTAGCAGAAGCGACAAACAAGATCTGGGGATCTAGCTCCAGGCATTGTAGGATATGGGGAGGCCTTGAGCCAGTAAATAGCTCTTGAGCTTTAGAAGATAGCCGAGCCAGAGCAGAGGATCGGCTCAGAACCCAACCAGCAAGAATGAAGGAGAGATCATCCCTTCTAATTTTCCTGTCTAATCAATCCAGCACGTTTTTGGGACAAGTCAATCACTCCAAAACTAAGTTAGGACAGGAGGAGATCGGTTTATAGCTTGAATTCTGTTCCTAGATGTCAATGCTGTTTTCAGGATCATTTTAAGTCTTCTAAAGTATTCCCTACCATGTTTTATTCACATTTCTTCATGTTTATTGATCCTTCATTCATTTCGAAACATTTACACACTCCCTCTTGTTCAAGTTCTTTTATATGACATTGTCCCAGTCTCATGTTTTCTTGGTGCTGCAGTTTTCCTGCTTTAAAAGGTTGCTTTTGCCCATTTATCAAGACTAAATGACATACTTATATCTGAAAAAGTTGACAACTTGCAGTTGTGCTTTCAGCTCACCTGAGGAGATGTACATTTTAAATCACTGACAAAGAGAAGATGAGAAGTCTTAACACTTAGTTTTCTAGGAGCCTAATTTTAGCATGGCCTAACCAGTTTAATAGCTTAATGGTTTAAGGGCAAGACAGAATAGCAGCAGACAGTCACCTTGGAATACCCCCTTTGAATGTTTACCCCTGGAATAATAATTCGTCCTTTATCATGGATTAATTGCAAAGTGGTCTGCCATTGTTTCATGGTTACTAATGTATCTATCAGTTGGTGTATCTTATACATTTTTAAGCACTCTTACCAATGAATGTGGGATACTATCAAATGCTTTTCTGTAATCAATCCATGCCATACTTGGATTTTTCCCTTTTTACAGTTCTCCACTATGACTAACAAATGATCCTTTGTTCCATATATGCAAAAATATCTGCTAAATGGGCTTTAACTGAATAAGCCAGTCCAGCCTTGAGCAGCTTACAAAAAAAAAAGGACTAGGGGAATATCCACTGTAAATCTGCTAGGTACTTTAATGATGTAACAAATGTTCTAAATAAATGAAACCATTCAAGTACTTAAGATTTAATTGCGAGTCCAAAGGCTTACTTTATATAGCAATTTGTTCTGGATGCCTGGCTTTTTACATTGGTATGACTAGTTGAAGTATGAGCAAGAGAATTAGAGAACATATGTACGATATCAAAAAGGATAATATGACTGCTATGTATAAGCACAGTGTTGCTTGTAACAAGTATAAGTTTTTATTTTCAGTTTTACGAAGTGTTAGTCTTGAACAATTATAAAAAGAGAACAAAAACAGAATGGCAAGCAAGATTAAATGCATACTAACCGCTAGATCTAAATGAGACCATTAATAAAAATATTTTTGAAAGACCAGAGACTTGCCATTAGGGATTAAAATTACTAAAAGCTTTGTTTTTATATGATTTTTTATATGAGGTTTCATAATGTGCTTTTCAAAGTTTAAAATGCATGGGGCACTTAGTTTTTTTTTTGCGTTTATTAAATTAAATGGAGAACTTTACTAGTTAATTTTTTTTCAACAAATATTTAATGAAATTTGTAAATGTGTTAGTATTTTTCTAAGGAAGTCTATTGTCTTAGACGAAAGAGCTGATTAAAATTTTAATACTCAAGTATTTTAAGGGAGTTCTGCCCGTCACTGGTGGGTTTGTTTTTTTCTGAAGGATTAGTCTGGTTGGAGAAGGATGTCAAGAGGACTTGATCCACTTGACACCCGATGGTCTGTACTCCGTTCAGTGGAAAGGAGGCTGACCCAACTGCGTCCAAATGAGCACCTGTAAACTCCAAGCTCCGGACAGGGTGAAGACGAAACTTGCAGATGTTAACTGAGATGCCTAGAGAATGACAACTGGAGCAAGTAGTCCCTGGATTTCTCTAGAAGATGCTTGGCTGAAGCAGTGAGGAGCCAGTCTAGGCACAGAAACTCTGAATCCCAACAGCTGCAAGCAAGCTGCTACCACTGCCATACATTTGGTAAACACCCAGAGAACTGCAGTGAGACCAAAGGGCAGGATTCTGAAATGATGGAAGCTGGCTCCCACCCAACAGCGCAGGTATCTTCGAGTGTGTCTATCTTGATACAACAGCACACATCCTGAAGATTGATGGAGCACATCCAACTGTCCTTTTGCAGAAATGGCAGAAGGGACTGAACCATTCCTTACAAATTGATTCAGTCCGCGGAGATCCAGAACTGTTCTTGGGTCCCTCCTTTTTCTTTGACATTAAAAAGAATCTTCAGTATGTTTTGAATCCTTTCTGGTCTGGTAGGACCTCCTGGATGACTAACAGTTTTTGAATTTCTAAACTTGCTGCCTCCCTGACTATGTGGGATATCAGGAAGACTTTTGTTTGGGGAATTTGTGAAATGGTATGAAAACCTCTGAATACAATTCTCAGCACCAGAATATCTTTTGTGACTTATGCCCAGGTGTCTGGGTGCAGAAACAAGTCCCCTCCCCCAACTGTCTCCAGAGATGAGCAGTCAAAGCCTTTATGTTCCAGAAAAGGTGCTTAAAAATGAGTCTCAAACCCAGATTTTGCAGGCCTCCTCTGCCATAAGGATGGTGTCTTCCATTAGAACTATTGTCCGCCTCTGGGGGAAGGCTACCCTTCATGACCCCTGGAAAGGACCCCTGGGACTTGCAGGACCACATTTTCCTTCCTCCTCACAGATTCCTGGAAAAGGATCTCAAGGAGTAGAAAAGTAGATGTCCATGGCAGACAAGGTCTTTCCATCCTGCTCCATCTAAAAGCATTTCCTTGAAAGAGGGAGCCAAGCAAGGACAATCCATCAAAAGGAGCACTGATGAATGTAGACCTGAAGGGCTCTGCAAAGTTGCCCAAACACATCCAGGCATGTCTCCTTCTGGCTATGCCTGAACCCACCAGCTGTGAGGTACCCTCATCAGCATGATGGGAAATTAACCTCATGGAAGTACTAGAAAGGGATAGACGTTTGGCCAGCCATGAAGAAAACTTCTTGTGGCCCTCAACAGGCATGTACTCAAATGTATTTTCTTCATTTAAATCTGTTATTTTATTTATAGATTTATTTTTGCAGAGAGTGCAATTTCCATTGTAATTTTCTCAAAGCTTTATCTTATTCACCTCTTCCTTCCTTGCCTTAGTTTTTCAGTTTCTTTCATGTTAAGGGTGTAGTTTATTTTTTCTCCTTTTACCTTTGGTAGTTCTCTGTACTTGTTAGTACTTCCCTTCTCCCTCTGTTTCTTCCTACTTTGAGAGGGTAATTCCTTCCAGCATTGGTAGTTCTCGGTTTAAAAAAAAAAAATCCTGTTCTGTTATTGTAGATATGGCTGACAAACCCACTGGGTTTAAGACATGCACTTCCTGTGGGAATAAAATTCCGAATTCTGATTCCCACAGGGACTGCTTTTATTGTCTGGGTGCATCCTATTTAAATACCGAATGTTCAATTTGTACTGGCTTCAGTGCTCTGGCCTTTAGCGACTGACACAAACTGGTCTGAAAGTGAAAAGGGTTTGTTACCATCCTCTTCGTTGTCATCTTTTCAGCAGCTCAAACCCCAGCAAAGACGCTTAAGGCTTCTTCAAAGGCAAAAGAATCTAGGAAACAGTCTCCCATGTTCCTTCCAAAGTCTGCTTCAGCGCCTCCTATCAAAATTAAAATTGGATCAGACACCCTCTGATCTGATACCTGCCAAGTCTGAGGACCCAGTCCCCAGGGTTCCCTCTGGAGCCAGTCTCTTCTCAACTCTCTTCTCCCTTCTTGTAAATACACTTATACAAACAATGTTTGAGTGAATATCTAAATGTTTTAAAATGGGTTTGAAAAATGTCTCAGTGATGTTACATATACGAACACAAGTCTTTTGACATTATTTATATTTATATATTTCTGTATAAACATTTTTTCTCATGTATTGCTTTAAATGCTCTGTCCATTTAAATTCATGATGATGCTAATTAAGGGTCCTTATACAAGGATTTGGGATTGTTAATACATTGTCTGATGACGTTTGCCTATGTGGAGTAAACGAAAGTGCTTATAAGATTGATTCTGTGGTCCGGGTGTTTTCTTCATTTAAATCTGTTGGTTTTAACTTTGTTTCAGTTTAATAAATAAAATAAAAAAAATAAAAACTACCAAAAGCTCTGCAAGAAGGATCAATATCCAAAGCGGTAAGATGGCAAAGAAAAAGTTATGTCTTACCATAACGTTCCATCTATATTGCTGATCCTCGTTCAGTCATTACGTATGGGTATCTGTTCAGAGCTCGGAACAGAGCCGGCCATTTTCCAAGCTCACATCAGCTTCAAACTCTCGAGCTAAACTCTTACCCACAATCCCCCTCTCCCTGTTACCTCAGATTGAGTTTGTAAGTCAAAGAAGGTAGAGGCTACCTCTGGACAAAACCTAAGAGAACCAGATGGCGAGATCCACTAGAAACCACAGGAGGGGGAAAGAGGGAGGGTCGTAATGACTGAACAAGGATCAACAATACAGATGGAACGTTATGGTAAGACAACTTCTTTATCTGATATTAATACTCGTTCATTCCTTACGCATGGGACAGAGTCCCCAGCTACCTCTATTCCTGGGAGGCTCATGGAAGGACATTCCTGAGCACCATAGAACCGAAAGATGCTCTTCCCCTGGAAGCCAAATCCAATTTGTAATGACTGATTAAAGTAAGAGGCGTAGCCCAAGTTGCAGCTGCACAGATATCATGTAAAGAAGCTCTGGCATGGAAATTAGCAGAAGTTGCCACCGACCTTGTTGAATGAGCTTTCATGGTAGTAGGCAATGAGATATTATGCTGGGTATAAATAAAGGCCACACAGTCCTTCAACCATCTAGCTAATGTGACCTTAGCAACAGCAGATCCTCATCTAGGTCCAGAAAAGGCCAAAAATAACTTGTCAGATTTAAAGGGTTTAGTCCTGTTTAAGTAAAAACAGATTTGCCTGTGTATATATCTAGGGTATGTGGGCAATACTCTCCTCTGTTTGAATGATTGGAGAAAACTGGCAATTCAATGGCTTGATTAATGGACATTTCAGAGATCACTTTAGGCAGAAATGACGAATTAGTTCTCAGAGACATTATCTATGAAAAATCAAGTATGGACTCTTGATACATAAAGCTTAAAGTTCAAAGATACGTCTGTCAGAAGCAATAGCGACCAAAAACAAGGTTTAACATGACAAATACTTGAGGTCGCAAGAAGAGGCTGGTTCGAAAGGTGACTGTCAGAGCTTGTAGAACAAATTATAAATCCCATGGTTGAATAGGTTCTATAAAAGGTGGCTTCAGATGATTCACACCTTTTATGAAAGTCTTGCACAATTTATGGGACATGAGAAGAATCTTGGACACCCTCATGAAAATTAGAAATTGCAGCCAAATTAACTCTATTGGTAGAGGCCGATAGACCCGATTAAAACAGGTCTGCCAGATGGTCTAATATCGACACTGGCCACTTGCTCAGATAAGTAATTCTAGTGGGAGACTTATGAGAAGCAATGAGAATATCACGTACTGGTAAAGATGGATCATTCTGCCTGGCAATCGAAGGAATTGGAGTAGCCAAGCCGTGAGCTTCAGGCTGTTCAAGTTGGGATGAATCAGGTTCTGTGGGTGTGATATCAACTCCGGGGTTGGACGGAGAATCCATGGTCGATCTAGTAGGAGAGGTCAAAGGAAGGGGAACCAAATCTGTCGAGGCCAATATGGTGCTATGAGGATCACCTTGCTCTTCAACCAACTGGCTTTCTTCAGAAACTGGGGAATGAGGGGGAAGGGTGGAAATGCATAAAGACCAGAGGGCCAATCGTGGACTAGAGCGTCCCTGTGTGACTCTCCCGGAGGGGAAATCAGGGTGAAGTAGTTGCTGCAGTTGGTCGGGGATGCAAAGAGGTTGCAGCAAGGACGGCCCCAGCAGTGGAAGATCTCTGCCACTATCAAGGGAATCAGGGACCACTTGTGAGGTTGAAGAACGCACCTGCTGAGTCTGTCTGCTATCATGTTGAACTCCCGGGAATGTGCGTAGCTAGAAGAAAGCGGTTGGTAGCCATCACAAATTGCCATATCCTCATAGCCTCTCGACAAAGGGGATAAGATTTGGTTCCACCCTTGCTTGTTGATGTACCAGACCACAGCCATGTTTTGCCTGATTGAATCGCAATTGTCCCAGACGCTCTAGAATATTTATGTGCAGATGGCCCTGCAGTTCGGACCAAGTGCCTTGGACTGTCCCTCACATAGCCCCCACCCCATCAGGGAGGCATCCGTGGTCACTGTGGCCTTCGGTTGCTGCGGGGAGAAGGGGCGAGGCCATTGAGAGATTGTGCGTCATCCACCAAATTAAATCTTGTTTGCACCTGTGGGTTACTCGAATCATGGCTAACAGAGGACGCTGAAAAGGATACCACTGGATGAGCAGTAGCCATTGTAGAAGCCTCATGTGAAACCTAGCCAGGGGAACAATGGTGATGGAGGCTGCCATGGAACCTAACAGCTGTAGAACAGCGTGAGCAGTGGATTTCACCTTTGAAAGGATTGGGATTAGTTGCTGCTTCATCCTTAGAATTCTGTGCTCTGGAATAGCAGCTCTGCATTTTTTGTGTGTTCAAGATAACCCCTATGAATTCTGTCGACTGAGATGGGGTGAGATTGGACTTTTGCCAGTTTATAGTTATGCCTAGCCTTTGAGCAGCGAGGAGAGAGTATGTCAGGGCTTTTTCCAGTAGATGTCTGGTGGGGGCGGAAATGAGCCAGTAGTCTAAGTAAGGAAACACCTGGAATCCTTGAAGTCGCAAGTGAACTGTGACAACTGCCATGCACTTTGTGAACACTCTGGGGGCTGCAGAGAGTCCGAAGGGCAGTACTCTGAACTGGTAGTGACTGGCTCCTGCACAGAAGCGCAGAAATCTTCTTGATTGCCTGTCCATCTTTATGTGGTAGTACGCATCTTGAAGATCTAGAGAAGACATCCAATCGTCTTTCTCCAAAAGCGGGAGGATAGACTATTGTGACCATCCAGAATTTTTGTACTCTCAAACTTGTTCAATACACTGAGATCCAAAATTGGTCTCCAGTCTCCGGTTTTCTTTGGCACCAAAAATGGTCTTGAGTAGAATCTGGATCCTATCTGGTCTGGAGGGACTATTTGGATGACTCTTTCTTAGCAGCTTTTCTATCTCTAGTGCTGCTTCTTCCCTTTGACTGGGTGGAACGTCGGGAAGATTTTTTGAAGGGATGGGATAAAGATCGAAGGGGATATAACCTCTGGTTATAATCCTTTGTACCCAAGAATCGGTGGTGATGGTTAGCCAGGCAGAAGGGTACAAGGAGAAACGTCCCCCAACCACCTCCAGAGGAAAGGAATTGGGCCGCTCTTCAGGAACGCTGGTAGGATTGACCAGGGAAAGAATCCCTGGAACCCTGGTTACACGGACCCCCTATGCCCTGAAAGGAGAGAGTCTTCCCTGCGAGTTTACCCCTCTGCCTCTGGGGGAGAACTCAGCCTGTGCGTCACGGAAAGGACCCTGAGATTTCTTGAACCATATCTTCCCACTCTTTTGGTTTCGGGAGAAAGCACGTTAAGTGGAAGAATACCGGACACCTACGGCAGAAAGGGATTACCATCACTGTTCACATCTGGCCAGTATGCTTTAACTTTGGGCCCAAACAACGAGGAGGCCTCAATGGGGGCATTAAGAAAGGAAGACAAAGGTTTCCACGAAGTTGCACAAGCGCATCCAGGAGTGTCATCAAGACCGCAGCTGAACCCACTGCTCTAGCTGCTCCTTCTGATGTGAGATATCAATCGCATAGAGGTGTTAGAGAGAGATTCAATGGTGGCCAGCTGAGAGGCCACTGTCATGGACCTCATTAGACACGGCACCAGCCAAGGTTTCAGGGAGCTCAGAAAAACAGATCCCTCTGAAGCCTGGTAAAATGTGCCATATAATTCAGGGACCTGATAGCAAAGTTCGCTGAAGCAAAGGTGCGCTTCCCTATCCTGTCCAGGGCCCGGGACTCTTAGGCGGATGGACAGTCTGGCTTTCTTCTGCCAGATCCTTTTTTGTTGCGGCCGCCACCACCAAAGCATCCACAGGAAGACCTCTGAACCAATGAGGATCCGAAGCAGGAGGGACACGATCTTATCTGGCCTCCAGGGAATAGCTTCAATAGTATCAGGAGCCTTTCAAGCACGCTGCACGATGAGTCGGACAAGTTCATCGGCAGGTGGAGTAAGCCAGGAGGTAAGGGGCCAGGCGCGAAAGGCCTGCAGGAACAGACTCCTCAGAGGTCAAATTAGAGGACTGCCAGTCACCTCTCTGTTTCAGGACTTAGAGGAAATCACCAAAGGACATCTCAGAGGGTGACCAAGGGGATCCCTTCCCCCTCATCGAAATCTGTCTCTTCGGTGAGGTACTCCTCTGTGGAGTCCATGTGCTTCCTCTTACACAAACATTTCCGGTGGACCTCCTCAGCGGGAGAAGCTGGAGAAGACAGCGGAAAAGGGGATTCCTGAGGGAATATGTCCTGCGGCCCCTGCACCCAGTGTCCGCTAGGTGTGACTTGTGAAGTCAGTGTACCAGAGGAGGGCAGAGGGATAGACAGTCCGGAATAGCCAGCAGCAGTGAAAGCCTTCTCCATCAGTTGGAATGCTTGTTTACCCAAAGAGGAGTGCATGTCTAGGACAGGGGTCAACCCCTCCCCCCCAAGTGGCTCAGCCTGCCGACCCGGAGTCCCTGGAAGGCTGTGAAGCAGCAAACTATGCATGTCGCAACTGACATCTTGGGTCATAGCAACACTTTACTGCCACAAAGGCAACTGCGGTTCCTTAGTGAGATACATAAAGGGAACCACAGATGGGGAAGACTGTGCTATATCCATGGTCTTCAAAGGCAATGAAGGAGAATAAAAAGGGGTTTTTGGAGATGGGTGATCACCTCCCAAGGAAGGATAGTTGCTGAGGGGTGGGATACCTCTGGCCAAGAGTACCTGGTCCACAAGACGCAACACATGTTCGGAAAGGCTTCTAGTGGACCTCAGAGACTGAGGGAGAAACAGGCCTGTCCACAGAAGAGGCAGACTCTGTGCCCATCTCATCTGACTGCACCGAGGACAACTGTGCCAAGAGAGACTGGACTACGGTTGCCTGCACCGAAGAAATCAATCGGTGCCAAGGTCTTGGTCTGCACAGACACAGGGATCGGTGACGAAGTGGTTGCCGGTGCCGAAACTGGAACAGACAAAACTGGAGTCAACAATAAAGGTGTCAGTTCAGAGGAAGATCTTGGAGCTGACTCGGTCAAGGTCTGCACAGACTGAATGGTCGGTACCGATACGGTGGTAATGGTCTGAACCTTGGTGCAGATATATAGAAGGCTGCAGGAGAAGACGAGCCGAAATCACTAATGAAGCCGAAGGCCTCTGTGCCGAAGGTCTAGGCACCGAAAGCACTGGGGCTGATTGAGAGAGCGCTGGAGCCGAAACTTTAGCCTTTTTAGGTTTTGGTTGGCGGGAGTCCCCAGCCGGGGACAAAGGCAAAGTTTTAATCTTAGTAGGAACATCCAAAGTTTTCTTATGGGCTCTAGGAGGGGTTGAGACCTCAAACCCAGAAATAGCCTCTGAAAAGGGAGTTTTTAGAAGTCCCTTCAGTAACGGCTTGTTTTTCCTTTCCAACAAGGTTCTATTTGAAAAGTTCTCACAAATCGTACAGGGTGGGTCAGACAAATGGGAAGCTCCCAAAAAAAAACAGTGTGCATCAAAAGTAGGCAGTGTGTGTCCACAATCAGAATACCGCTTAAACCCCGGACTACCTTTATCTGCCATAACAGCAAATTGATTAATGGAGAAGGTACCAGCAATGGTACAAGAGTGTACCCGAAGGTATGAGAAGAGAAAGGGATTAATGAGAGAATACCTTGCGGTAAAAATGGCAAAGAAAAAGTCAGAAAAACCTAAAGAAATTAACGCTGGATGCGATAGGGTAAGAAATAAAATATTAACTTTCCTGACAGAAAAGTAGTCTGTAAAACTAAACAATTCAATGTACTTAGCGCTCAAGAGTAGCTTGACACGACTGAATGGCAACGTGGCAAACGAAATCGGAGGTAAGAGGGAGAGGGGGGTTGTGGGTAAGAGATTAGCTCGAGAGTTTGAAGCTGACACGAGCTTCGAATATGGCCGGCTCGGTTCCGAACTCAGAACCGATACCCATGCATATGGAAAGAACAAGGATTAACAATATCAGACACCAAGTACTGCAGGGTGACCAGGGAATGACGGATAAAGTCAAGAGTTGGATACAACAGTCTAGTAAATCTAGCCAAACCAGATCCAAGATCGGATCCAAGACCCAACAGTTGAGGAACAAATTAAAGAGAAACATTAGATCACAGGCTACAGCTATAAATTTACCCATTCACAAATCTGTTCAGTGATATTCATATTTATTAGGACATAAGATGAGGTTAAGGAGTATGGATTAAAAAGTCTTCTGTTGTGGCAGCTAAGGATATTTGGTAAGAGACTAAACAAAACATAATGCAAAAACTGAGAAAGTGGAAGCTCTTATACATAGTAAGATAAAAGTAAGGAAATGTTTTAGTCTCTTTACTTGTATATACAGAACAGGCATATTTAAAATCAAACTGAGAATAAGTTGTGGACAATTACTAAAGTGCTGAAGAATTTATCTGGAAAGGAAAAAAGGCAAAAGTTAAGTTGGTTGAACAGATTCTCTCAAAAGAACCAGGTGGTTTAGATTACCTGTTTTGAAGGGCTATTTTACAGCTACACAGTTAAGGTTCATATAGACAACACAAGTAGAAGACTAACGCAAAGTAGAACAGGATGCTGATGGTAGATGGGGTGATTCAAGAAATAAGAGGAAGAGTGAGGCTGACTGTATATTCTTAAGGAGAATTGCAACCACACAGCTTGTATCCATAAAGTTATAGAAAGCATTCCAAGAACTAAACCAACACAGGAATGGTGAAAGGAGAATTGGGCCAATAGGGATGACCAGTAGGAGTACAGAAAATAGGCTGGAATTTACTGGAAAAAACTGGCAAATGAACCAAGGTACTGTGGGAAAACTAGACAGGAGAAATTTAACAGACTGGGAAGAGGCCAAGTCTGGACTGCAGCTTACAGACTGCCTTCTCTATCAGGATTGAGAGAGAGTACAGGCAAAGAGAAAAGAGGAAGTCCTAAATGAAAGACCTGCTCTGGTACAGCAACTGCAAACATACTAAAGAATATGTACAATATTTATCATCAATTCAGCACTGCATAAAACTGACCAGTTCCTGCCCTCCCCCAACCCTCAACTCTCCTTCAAAATACCATCCTGCATGAATTGCTCCCACAGTTTCCATTGTTTCATGTCATTTGCTTCCACCCTTTCCAAAAATCCCACCTCCAGCTCTTCCATCTCTGTTATAATAACCAATACTTTAAATACAGTTGGCCCAGGCTTCGATTTTTTGCTTTTCAGTACACACACTTCCAGTAGTCACCAGAATCAACCAGAACGAGACCTTAACATACTTAGGCAACTCAGATCCCATCTCAAAGCTAAAAAAAATTGCCTCCTCAGTTACAGTGATCATTTGCTAACCCATTACCCCTGACAGAGTAGTATGCAGGAAATCTTAAAGTCTGACAACTCATTACTCTATTTCTAACCCACTTTTTATTACTATTGTCATTATTAAGGTATATAAAACATTGCATCATTTTTAACAGCAGCTCCTTTTCTAGATTTGACAAAATCCTACCACAGCATGTCTGGGAAAGGAGGACGGCAAGGATCTGGTGGGATGTGTTGATACTTCCATTAGAACAAGGGGGTTAGGATTACCCAATTTGAAGGGATACTTCACAACTACACAGTTGGGACTCGTGCACAGCACAAGCAGAAGGTTGTAGTTTGGGGTAAAACGGGATGGTGATTAGGAAGGGGGAAATTTTGAGAAGTAAGAAAAGGGTGGAGTTTTGGATGCAGATCCTTTGAGAAAAACTGCAGCCACACAAAGTACTCTAAGGAGTTGGGCTGGCACTAGAATGGAGAAAGGAGATTTTGCAAAAGGGTTGACTACAATTAGGGATGCAGCAAATGGACAGGTGGGGGCTGGAGTTTCCTGGCAAGAGCTGGCAGGTGAACCTGGGTGTTGAGGGTGAATGTCTATAGAGGGAAAGATAACAGAATGCGAAGTTAAGATGACAAAATGGCAGACAAAGGGATGGTGGAATCCTAGGTAGGGAATCTGCTCGGACAGAGTTTTTAAATTGAATCAAAAACAGAAGCTGCTGCTAAAGGGATTAGTAGTATACATAAAATACTGCACAATAACTACAGGAATCAAATTGCTTGAGGCTAGAAGGGATTGGAAGAGATTAGCTAGGCGGTTTTTGCAGGGGAAAAAAAATGGGGAGAACACACATGGCTCCCAGATATGCAAGGGTCTATAACACTTGGGTTTTTTGCTTGGAGGCATTTGCTTTATGTATTTTTGTTCACGAGGCAGACCCCCAAGGAATTTCTCACATGTAGACGGCAAATGGAGGTGTAATGGGGAAGAGAGGTAACTGTGTACATGTGTTTTGGGACAGTAATGACTTGGCAAACAGATCCCCTACAAACCACGCTGTCGGAAATACAGGGGGGAGCACACGGCTGTAATTAAGAAATGGGTTCTTTTGAGCTGGGATAAAGGATCTGAATTGCCTAAACAGAGTCCTCATTAAGTTTAATTCTGTTTGCTGCCCTAAAAAGCAATTACTAGAAAATGGAAATAAAGTTCTAACCCAACTGTTATTTGGAGTACTGACCATTGTTGTAAAGGAGAAAAAATGGAAGAGGATTTTAAAAAAGGGAAGGGCAAATTACATGGAAATAAAAGGACTTCATAGGAATACACGTGTAGAATAAATGTTCAGGAGTGAGATGCAAGAGAAAGCAGGAACTGAACAGCTTTAATGACTAACAGAGGAAAAACGTTAAAGGGAAAAAAATTACTTAAATGGAGAAAATGTTAATAGTTTTCTTTTTTTATTAATGTATGCTTGACTACGTCTTGTGATAATTTATTAAAAGTTTTTAACAAAAAAAGCTTTATGCATTTAGGAAAAAGGAAACAAGTAGAGGAGACAGTGAATACTACATTTGAAAGCTTTCTGCTAGTCTTCCATGCTAGTTGCCTAAATGAATTAAGTCCATTCAGTAAGGGTAGATGCGGAAGCTTCAAGATGGTTAAAAACCTGGGCAAAGCATCCTGTACATATACTCTACGCACAGGGAAAAATCAGAGAGTAAACAAGTACATTGGAAATACTGCTGACACCTCAGAACTTCAAGAACCGCCCTTGTATCTTGATGATAAATATGTTCAATTGCCCATCCTTTAAATCTAGTATCACTAGGAGAGCTAAATGGTAAAAGCAGCAGAAACCATGCCTAGAGTTAACTTTCTGAATTTTGGAACTCTTATTTATTCAGCCTCCAAAGGATCTCCAATGAATCCCTGCATTTGCCCCTTTGCTGCTGTGCATTCCTGCCCCAGCATCCATGCCACTTACATTTCACCTACCACTGCCTTACACGACTGCCCTGTTGGACATCCAGTATCACATGCGCCTCACTTCCAGTACAGGATTCTAATGAAACTACTCCCAGACATTCCAAAATAAAAGAAACGAGAAAAATATGCCCATTTGATGCTTAACTGTAATAGCAATTTCAACCTGTCTTATTCCCTACCAGGTGGTTAGAGTACACTCCTTACCAGGATTGCCAGCAGCTAAATCCCCCTCAACTCTATCCCCCATACTTGTCCCTACTCTAGCCTTCAATTTAGTAACTAGGCATCTCCACTTCTGTTCCTTCCCAGCCTCTGGGACCGGTCCTAAACATTCCTTCATCCCTCTGACTAGCATTCTTACTTTCCCCTTACCTTGCAACATTAGCATTCTACTGCTTTCTCCCTCTCCCCAACTTTTAATGTCTTAACATGTAGATACACTACCGTGCCTCACTGCCTATCATTTTTCACAGAGCTTCCCCTCCTAGTCTTGACCACCTATTTCTGTGCTGCCCTACTTGATTGATGACAGATTCTCTCAGTAGCATGAGGCTCGGAGCTAACCCCACTCTGGCTCACTTTGCACCCCTACCCATCCCCCATATCATTTCCTTTATACTTAACATGACACGCCCATACCAGAAGCCACACCCCTTTCTGCCTACCAGAACATTCTTTAAATATCCCTCCCCTTCCCTCTCAACTAAACAATTCATTTCTACATAATCCAACTCTCCTCTCACCAACTCCCTCCACTGTTTCCATCCCTAAACCTTCTCTAGTTCCTTACTAGTCAAACACCTTCCTTTCTCACTGCTACTAAACAAAAGCAAGCAACAAATTCTTCACAACTTCCAACATGACCATTTCTCCTTATTTCTTTCTCTGTCTGCCTCTATTACTGCTACTCACATTAATGGCCACCTTCCATCCTTATTTAACCCCAGTCAATAGTCTTAATTAAGAAAGTGCAGTCCTCTCTTGCCCAAAGCACTATTTTCACTTCATTTATCCTCCCTCTGAATACTCCTCTTCCCAGAATCAGGATTTCTCCCTCCAGCACTGTTTTTTTCAAAAACAAAATCTCCATAGCCATCTACATATACACGAGTGCCACTCTCCCAGCCCCTCTATTCCTATCTGGAGTAATTCAACCTAACCCAGGTTCTCCTACAGCTTCTCCATCAAACCCCCCCCCCCCCAACCAGCATGCCTCTAACCTACCCAAAAAAATTTCTTTCTACTCAATGAATATTAGAAGTATACTTAAAACCAGTGAATTCCATGCTTGGGTTGCTAACCATAACACTGATGTGATTACCTTAACAGAAACATGGCTGAAACTACATATCCCAGATAGGTAGTCTTCCCCCAGGATATGATTCACTTCACCTTGATCACCAGAAAAAAAGGGGGTGGAGTTGCCATCTATTTTAACCATCTAACCCTTACATGTCTTAAGGAACCAATCCCATCTTTCCCTCCAGCCGAAATCCTGGCAGCTAAACAACTTCTCTGCCATCACTATTGTTGCCATCTATTTCTCCAGGTGATAATATTCTCCTGCTCAAAAATTCTCTCAACTTTGACCACTAACCAAATGAAAATTCTCCTTTGTGATGTAAATATAAACTGGCTAACTCTAAATGACCCTAACTCTTCCTATTGCATTAACCAACACGCCTTTACTCAACTCACAAAATTCTAGTACTCTGACTGGATACTTGCATCTGACCACATCTCGTATCATAACCCAGAAATTTTACCCAACTCCCTTAGTGATCACTCTCCAACAAAAGTTACTAGATTCACACCCCACTTCACCAGATCACACAAATATATAACTTGTTGCAAGCTATCCAATTTCTCTCTCAACACCTTTAAGACTCCTCTCTGGAATCAACTGGAATTATCTTAATTATTTTACTCTGGATGAAGCTGTCCAATCATTTAACTCTACCTTTCTTAATGTACTAAACTCTCTTGCACCTCTCCGTACTCTTAGAATAAAATCTAAAATATCCCCATGCCTCACTACACCAACCCGCACCCTAATGAGAAATAGGGATAAAGCATGGAAAACCTGGATGAGAAACTCCCCCCTGACTTCCAAAACAATAAAGTAGTCAGAAACTTGACAAAAACACATTGGTAAAGATGCAAAGGAATTCTACCATAACCCTCCCATAGCATAAAAATCTAACCCCAATAAGTTTTGGAATTCAGTTAACCAAATACTGCACCCTGGAAATCCTTACTCCCCTAATCCCTATCCAAACAAGACACCTGATTAAACTGCCACTATCTTTAACAACTTGTTCACTGATACTGCATCAAAGATGGACACAAATCCTCCTGCTATTACTAATCCCTCTACTCCACCTCCTAGTACCAACTCCCCTACATCCTTTTCTCTTCTACCTGAACTACTACCTATATCAAACTACTCTTAAAAATTAAAACCATGATTTATCTCTAACATTCCTTCCTAATTTCTCCAGCTCTCAGCTGATTCTTGCTATCCCTGTATCCATCTTGATCAACCACTCTGAGCCCAAAGTTCCATCTATCAGGAAATAATTTTACGCTCTTCCCATCCACAAGGGAGGCAATTCCCAAGAAATCTCTACTTTTTGACCTGTAGCGATTCTGTCACCACTCTCCAAACTACTCGAAAAATGGATACAAAAGCAAACTCTGCAATACCTGGTACGGGGAAACCTACTTCTAACTCAGCACGGTTTCCACCTAAAACAGTACACACACTGCCCTCATCTCCTTAAACACCATTTCCCAGGCCCGTGATAAACTTGTCTCCCATTTATTTCTAGATCTTTTGAAAGCCTTCAATACCGTCTCACACCCTCTACTCCTAGCACAACTGTCTAATCTAAATTGTTCCCCTACTACTGTCCCCTGGTTTTCTAGCCATCTCTCTGATAGACTACAATCGGTAAAAATGGCTCTGTACTCACCCCCCTCCCCCCGTCAAAATGGGCATTCTCCAAGGATCTATTTTGGGTCCATTATTGTTAAATATTTTCACCAATCTACTCTATACTTCATGCACTCAGTCACCTCTCGTACAATATGCAGACGATTCTACTGTGATCACTATCTGATTCTCCCTCTAGTCTTCTCTCATACTCGGGCTGCCTTTACATCCGTGAAACATGGCTTACCAAAAACCAATCAATCCTCAACCCTAAATACAAAATACTCCTACTCTTTCTTCCAAAACCTCTCGGCCACCTAAAATCTTCCTTCACTATTCTGTCAACACCCCTATAGTACCAGAAACTAGCACCAAACTCTTAGGCGTCACTATAGACTATCAACTTAAATGCGACTTGTATATCAATAACCATTAGAAAGACCCATCACAAGCTAGGCCTTCTACACAGAAATTGAAAGTTTTACTCCCAATCCTAAAGTAATCCCCTCTCACAATTACCCCCTGTCCAGTCTATATGGTACTCCCTAACTTTAATGCCAAACTACTAGCAAAACTAAACTCTACCTATAACAAAGTAGCCAAATTCTCTGCCCAACACACTTTTATAACCCATCACTGTCGCACTTAAACTGGCTCAAATTACCTCACCTGCTTATTCTTTCAACTTCAGATTATCCACTCTATTACTATAACAAGCCCTCCTTCTGCCCCAACATATCTTCCTTAATATCCCATTATACTACAAAATCACTCTGTAGCTCAGACCAAGAGTACTAATCTAAAAACCTAGGAACAATAGTGGATGCAATCTATATGGCTATCATCCTACCATCGCCTGGAACAAGCTTCCACTTAACTACTAAATCACCCAAAACAATTCAAAGCGGCAGCTAAACACAAACTCCCTGGTCCTGCCTCTGTACTCACCCTCCTTAAACTGCATCTTCCCCTGAAACCAAGTGCCCTCCAACCTTAACTCTCGTATTCTATATTCTTACATCCTTTACTACCTCTCCTAAGTGTACGGTCAACTTTTCATTCTAACCATGATTTCTTTACAAAATTCCTAGCTTAACCTCTCTCCATTTATATCCCTACCAGTCTACCTGAAATATACCAATGCCCATATTGTATAAATTCTTAAGACTACACTGAAAGTCATCTACATGCCTACTTTAATTATGACTAAAAAAGAAGTTATGTATTCAACATAACGTTCCATGTTGGTAGTCCATCTCACCCTTCATTTTTACATAGATGTGTTCAGGGCCGATACTTTGCTCCAACTCTGCCGATTTTACAAGCTCGAAGATTTCTAGTTGGCTCGTGGCTAAGCAGGTATCCCATGGTGCACCAGTGCAATCCCCAGATCTTGTTTGCCACTCGATAGAAACAGAAAAAAAACCCTAACCAACAAACCAAAACTAAAGGGACACCAACAAAGAATCAAATTATTACCTACAGATCTTCCAGGATGGGGGCAGGAGGGCGGGTTGGTAAAAATGAAGAGTGAGATGGACTACCAACACGGAACGTTATGGTGAGTACATAACTTTTGTTAGTTAGTCCAACCTCGCCTTCATTTTTACATATGGGACAGTGTCCCTAGCGCCTTATTCTTGGGTGGCTCACTGGAAAAGACTCCCGAGTACCATGGAGCCAAATGATGTTCTACTCCTGGATGCCAAATCCAACTTGTGTAATAAAGGTGCGAGGGGTAGTCCATGTAGCTGCTGCACAAATATGATCAAGAGGTACACTGGCTTGAAAGGCTGCAGAGGTAGACAGACCTGGTAGAGTGAGAGCCTTGATCCTGTGGGGTAAAGGTCTGTCCTCCTAACTGTAAATGAAGGCTATGCAACTAGAAACCCAATTAGACAATGTCACCTTAGAAACTGGTAAGCCCAATTTGGAGTCAGAAAAGAAATGACTAACTGGTCTGACTTGCGAAATTCTTTGGTCCATTGCAAATAAAAACGTAGCTGTTTATGAACGTACAGCTGGTGGAAACCTATATTCAGCTGCATTACAGTGATTGGGAAAGAAAACGAAGCTCAATGGACTGATTTAAGGTGGCATTAGAACAAACTTTGGGAACAAAGGATTCGTATGTAAAGATACCCTGTCTTTTTGAAAGATTAAATAAGGTGGCTTAATAGACTAGGCTTGTAGCTCAGACAAACGTCTGGCTGACATAATAGCTACTAAAAACAGCGTCTTCTAAGACAAATATTTTAAAGGAGATGAGTGACAAGGTTCAAAGGGAGGGGATGTCAACTTGGACAACACAAAATTTAAGTCCCAAGAAGCCACAGGTTTTTGTAATGGTGATCTCAGTAAAGTGGCCACTCTCAAGAAAGTCTTGCAAAGGAGACAAGAGGTTGGCATTTGGGGACCCTAAATAAAATGAAAGATTGCCACCAACTGTACTTTGTTGGTGGCCGTGGCAGATCCCTGCTGAAAAAGCTCTGAAAGGAATTCCAGAATCACGGAAATAGGAGCAGTGTAAGGAACCACATTCATTTTCTGTGCCCAAATAGAAAACCTTTTCCATTTACTATCCTACAGCCTTCTGGTTGAGGATTTATGCGAGGATAAGACAATATGGGACACTGAGAAGAATGACGCCTGACTAGAGATGGAACTGGAGCAGCCATGCTGTCAATTTGAGGGTTTGGAGAGCGGGATGTAGCGAACCTGACATGTAGGTCAATAGATCTGGAACAGAGGCCAGAATCCAAGGATCGTCCAGAAGAGGCTCGAGGAAGGAGAACCAGACCTAACGAGGCCAGTAAGGAGCAATGAGGATGAACTTGCTTCCCTGCCAACTGGCTTTCTGAATCACTTTGGGGATGAGAGAATGGAGGAAAGGCATACAGAAGTCCCATGGGCCAATCATGGAGCAGAGGGTCTCTGGGTGTTTCCCCCGGAGGGGAAATCAGGGAAAAATAGCTGTGCACTTGGCATTGACTGGGCTGGCAAAAAGGTCACAGCAAAGCTGTTCCCATCTCCGGAAAATGTGTTCCACTATTTCTCGTTTCAGGCACCACTCGTGAGGCAGCAAGATTGCCCGGCTTAGCTTGTCGGCTATCACCTTGGTTCTCCCGGAATGTGCATTACTACCAGAAAGCGCTGGGAAGAAATCGCCCATTCCCAAACTCGCATGGCCTCTCGACAGAGTGGGTAAGATCTGGTACTGCCCAGTTTGTTGATATACCACACAACCGACATGTTGTCCGATTGTATCGCAATCGTCCCTGGAGGAAGAAGGTCCTAAAATGCTTGCAACGCCAGAAGCACCGCCCTCATCTTCAGAACATTGATATGCAGAGGAGCCTTGTGTTCTTGCCATGTGCCGTGGACAGTCCTGCCAAGATGGGTAATGCCCCCCACCCAACCAGGGAAGCATCTGTGGTCACAGTGGCAACGGGTTGGACAGGAACAAAGGGAGCTCTCGTGAACAAGTGGTTGGGAGATATCCACCAACGAAGGTCCTTTTTGCATGATTGTCAGCAGGATAGGGTAACTCAGCGGTAGACATTGCAATGACCACTGGGAAGACAGGAGCCATTGGAGAATTCTCATGTGCCAACTAGCTAAAGGTATTAAAACGATTGAGGCCATCGTACAGAGAAGTTGAACCCATTTAGCTTCGACTTTCTGAAGCGGAAGATTACGTTGAACTTGAGATGAGGTTTTGTGCTCTTTCGGCGGGGAGACGAACTGTCATATCCGCTGTGTCTACCTCTGCGCCTATAAAAAAATCAGATTGAGAGGGCAGTAATGCAGATTTTTCCCAGTTTATGGCGATCCCTAGTTGAGCGCAAAGTTGAATGGTGGCGTCTCTGTTTTGGATGAGTAGATGCCTGATGGGGGGCAGTCAGGAGCCAGTCATCCAAATACAGAAACACCTGGAATCCCTGATGTCTCAAGTGAGCTGTCACTACTGCCATGCATTTGGTGAACACCCTGGGGGCTGTGGTGAGAGCAAAGGGCAGAGCACGAAACTGATGACTGGCTCCCAGCCGGAAGCACAGATATTTCCTCGACGCCTTGTCCATTTTTATATGGTAGTAGGTGTCATGGAGATCCAGAGAGCACATCCAATAGTCTTTCCCTAACAGGAGTATTGGCTGCAGTGTGACCATCCGAAACTTGTCCTTCACGGATTTGTTTAATCTGCCGAGGTCCAAAATTGGCCTCCAGTCTCTGGTTCATTTTGGGACTAAAAAGAACCTGGAGTAAGTTCCGGAT
Source organism: Protopterus annectens (assembly GCF_019279795.1). Taxonomy (NCBI): domain Eukaryota; kingdom Metazoa; phylum Chordata; order Ceratodontiformes; family Protopteridae; genus Protopterus; species Protopterus annectens. Next base: position 599,217,251 of record NC_056749.1, read on the forward strand.
CCTATCTGGTCTGCTGGGACGGGCTGGATGACTCTTTTTAAGAGCAATATGTTGATCTCCACAGTTGCCTGATCCCTGTGATTGGGTGGAACATCTAGGATCTTTTTGGGAACAAACAGTGGAAGGGAAAAAGAGTATGATATAGCTTCTGGTAACTTTTTGTACCCACTTGTCTTGGGTGATATTTAGCCAGGCTTCTGAACACAAAGAGATGAGACCCCCGACTGGCCCCAGAGAAACGCAGTCGGGCCGCACATCAGGAGCGCTGATAAGGCTGCCCTCTAAAGGAATCATGGCCTTCTGGTATTGCGGACCGCCCCTGCCTCTAGGGCGATGTCGACCATTTCCTCCTCCTCTGCCTCTGAAGGAGGATTCACTCTGTCCGGAAAGACCCTCTGGGACTTTTTGAACCACATTTTACCTCCCCTTTGACCTTTGGGGTATGGTTGAAAGGGAATGGTAAAAAGTACAGTTTTGTACCTACCATAAATGTAGATGTTCGAGGATCCACATTGCTGCAGTCATAACCTGTGGGTAGTCCGCTGTCCTCAGTCGGCCCGAATACCAAAGTGTTAGGCTGGCGTTGGTCATGGTCGCTCAGAGCTGACGTCAGTACGCAGTAGTACTTAAGCGCATGACCGACGCCATATCCTCAGTCTTTCTTGCCCCAGATGTCAGAAGGCCCAAAAGGGAAAGGCCATAGCCCAAATAGAAAATACCCAACCACCAACATAGAGAAAATAATAATTATCCCAAAAGAAACCCAGCAACCCCAAACTATAGAGGGGAAGGAGGGAGGGAAAATTGGACTGCAGCAATGTGGATCCTCGAACATCTACATTTATGGTAGGTACAAAAATGTACTAGGTTTTTCGTCTCACATTGCTGCAGTCATAACCTGTGGGTAGAATCCCAAAGCAAAGGTAAAGGGAGGCTGGCAAACTAAAAAGCATTAGGAGCTGCTAACATGCCCTGTAAAACTGCAGTGGCAAACCCAGCCCTAGACTTGGAATAAAGAGGGAGATGGTAATGTTTAGTAAAAGTGTGCACTTAACTCCAAGTAGCTGCCTCCAAAATATCCTTAGTAGCTACCCCCCTTAAAAAGGCAGTAGATGTGGCAGTAGCCCTAGTGGAATGAGGTCTGATCCCAGCAGGGACATCCTTTCCATGATAACAAAAAGCAATACAATGTTCAATCCACTTAGAAATAGTTTGCTTTGAAACAGCTTTCCCTTGTGAACCCAAAGCAAAAGAAATAAACAACTGAGTCGCCTGAACTCTTTAGTTATGCTCAAATAATAGCGTAACTGCCTGTGAATATCCAAAGAATGCAAGACTTTTTCCCCTTTATTTTGGAGATCCGCATAAAAAGTAGGCAAATGAATAGACTGGTTTAAGGCCACATTAGAAATAACTTTAGGCATAAAAGTAGGGTTAGTACACAAGGACACCCTATCCTTATGGAATATCAGGAAGGGTTCAACTGCCATGAGAGCCTGTAATTCAGATACCCTCCTAGCAGACGTAATGGCCAACAAAAAAGCAGTCTTCCAAGACAAAAACTTCAACTCAGTCGTAGCTGTAGGTTCAAAAGTAGGTAAAGTGAGCTTTTCCAAGACATAATTGGGATCCCAGGAAGGGGTAGGAGCTCTCGTGGGGTCTTATGTTTTTTGCCCCTCTAAGAAATTGTTTAAACAAAGGGTGAGAAAATAAAGGAGGGTCACAATCACAGTGAGCAGAAATGGCTGCAGCATGAACTTTCACGGAGGAAAAAGACAAACCCTTGTCTAGTAATTCAGTAAGGTACTGTAGTGTAAAACTCAAATTAGGCACCGAGACATCAAAGCTCTTTGCTGTGCTCCAAAGAAAAAATCTCCTCCATTTATCAGCATAAACTTTTCTAGTACTAGGCCGTCTGGCTTCCAAAATGACATTCAAAACCTGTTGAGGAAGCTGAGACCCCCCAGGGTCTAAAACAGAATACGCCAGGCTGTTAGATGCAGGGACTGTACCCTGACATTGAGAAAATGATTGCTTGATTGGGACAACAGGTGAGGAACCGGTGGCAAAGGCCAAGGAGGCTCCTGAACTAAACTCCTCAGCAGAGGATACCAGTGCTGGCATGGCCAATCTGGTGCTATTAGAATCATGCAAGGCTTGTCCTGCCTGACTTTCAAGAGTACCTTGGGAAGGAGAGGCAGAGGAGGGAAAGCATAGACGTGAAGTTTGTTCCAACTGAAAGATAGAGCATCCACTTTCCAAGCTTTTGGGTGAAACATCTTTGTGCAAAATTTTGGCAGTTGGAAATTTAGTGGAGAAGCGAACAGATCTATGTCTGGAGTTCCCCAAGCCACTGTCAAATGTTGGAATACGTGAGGATCCAATTTCCACTCGTGGGGATCCACAATTTGTCTGCTCAATACATCCGCTAAGGAGTTCTGTGCTCCTGGCAGAAATCGTGCTTGAAGAGTGAAGTGCAAACTCAGAGCAGTCTCCCACAATATCATAGCTTGTCTGCAAAGAGGGTAAGAATGGGTTCCCCCCCTGCTTGTTGATGTACCACATGACTGTTGTGTTGTCTGTTTGAATCAACACCTGTCCTGGTTGAAGTAGGTCCTTGAAAGCCATCAGGGCAAATTGGACTGCTAACATCTCCTTCATGTTGATATGCAAATGCTGTAGTCTGGGAGGCCACGTGTCTTGAATCCATTTCCCATTGAAGTGTGCTCCCAAAGCCAGGTCTGAGGCATCCGTCGTTAAGATCTGACTCGCCTCTGGTCGGGTCACAGAGAGTCCCTTGTTTAGGTGACATTCCTGAGCCCACCACAAGAATTCCTTCTGGATGCAAGATATTATCTGAATGACAGTGTCCAAATCGTGGCAGTGTTGAGTCCATACACTTTTGAGATACCATTGTAGCTTCCTCATATGCAGTTTGGCAATGGGAAGTACCAGAATGCAAGATGCCATGAACCCAAAGGCTTGAAGGACTGTCCTTGCAGTCAGCCTGGACATTACAAATAATTGCTGGAAGTATAGGCAAGAAAAGACAAAAATATTCCCCAACACGGTACTTAGCCCAACTTGGTCTTCGGTCTGAAACTCGAAAAATGAAAATTTCAGAACGCCGAACGGCACTTGCAAACGCTGCTTCTGCTTCGGACCACGCGGCAAGAAAGACTGAGGATATGGCGTCGGTCATGCGCTTAAGTACTACTGCGTACTGACGTCAGCTCTGCGCGACCATGACCGACGCCAGCCTAACACTTTGGTATTCGGGCCGACCGAAGACAGCAGACTACCCACAGGTTATGACTGCAGCAATGTGAGACTAAGAACATCAGACTCTCACAGCAGAGTGTCCTTCCTGCTCACACCAAGTGAATGTTTCTTTCACCTCAGGACCAAACAGAGGAACCATCAAACGGGGCATTGGTGAAGGTGGACTTGAACGGCTCCGCAAAATTACACAGGCGCATCCAGGAGTGGCACCTAAAGGCAACTCCTGAACCCGCTGCTCTGCTCGCTCCATCAGCCGCATGGGAGGAGTTAACTACAGAATTTAGGGTGGACAACTGAGCAGAGATCCTATCAGGAACTCCCTCAGGACAAGCACCCTGTAGGGACTCAACTCCTTGAGAAGATCCCTCCGAAACCTCGTGAAGTGAGTAAGATAGTTCAGAAATGGAAGTGTAAATGCCGCTGAACTAAATACGCACTTCCCAAATCTGTCCATCTGTCGAGACTCCTTGTTTGGCAGATGAACAGAGGAAGAATTCTCCAACTACTTTTTTGTGACCACCACCACCACCACGGCATCTACGGGAACGCACTTAGACAAGAACTCTTTTCCAGGAGGGGCAGACAAACTTATTTGGTCTCCTGGGGAATGGCTCCACGGCATCTGGAGTATCCCATACCTTCCAAATAACCAGATCCATTAGTTCGAAAGGTAGACACCCCCAAGAGGCAGAGGGTTGAGACCCAAAACTCTTCAGGCACAAAGACTCTTCATCAGAAGGGTTGACAGTGGGCCAGTCGCACCTCTGTTTAAGGATGTCCAGGATGTCCACAAAAGGAGACAGAGGATGGGGACCCTTCCGACTCCTCAAGGTCAGTGTCCTATGTCAGAGACTCATCCTGGGAGTCTATATGCTTCCTCTTGCATACCCCCTTCTGGGGGGGGGGGGGCTCCTCGAAGGGACATTCTGGGGAGGACTCGAAAGAGTGGTGACCACCAGCCGGTGGCTCCTGAGGCTGTGGGTCTCTGCTGTCGCTGGAGAGAGTAGGTACTGAGACTGAAGTGGGTGCCCTGAGGGGGGGGGGGTGCTTGTACCACTGGCAAGGGCTGTAGATTGAGACAGCACGCTCCTCATCACCGCAAAAGCCAACCTCTCCAGCTCCGAAGACCTGCCCCGCTCCAAAGAGACAAAGGTGGCGCCAGAGCCATCAGCTCCAAGATAGATGCAGGGTCCAAGCTCACCCTGGTGGCAGCACTGAGAGGAAGGCTCAGAACAGAAGATTGATTCAAACCCTCCCCATCAGCACACGCAGAACAGCTTAGGTCCCTGGACACGGACGGAGCAGAGCGTGTAGGCGCCAAACTCTGCTCCAATGCTGCAGCAAGGGGAGCCGGAAAGTACAGTTTTGTACCTACCATAAATGTAGATGTTAGAGTGCTAATACAGCTGCAGTAATCACATATGGGTTCTCTGCCGTCAGGCGGTCCCTCGGTCAGCCGAATTCCAAAGTCTAGGTCCGGCGTCTGTTGGTGTCGCTTTCTTTCCTGACGTCAGTGTGGCAGGGGTATACAAGACAGCCAACGCCATTTTCTTTAGTCTTTCTTGCCCCAGATGTCAGGTGCCCCCAGAAGGAAGGCAATACATAAATTATATTTATATACATGAAATGCAATATAATCAAAATCAGTAGTTGCAAGCAGATATACCATAGAAGGATAACCCCATCAGGTTGTATGAAGAGGGGAAGGAGGGAGGGAAACCTGTACTGCAGTTGTATTAGCACTCTAACATCTACATTTATGGTAGGTACAAAACTACTATGTTCATCGTGCATACAGCTGCAGTAATCACATATGGGTAGAATCCCAAAGCTATGCACAGGGTGGTAGGCACTAGGTGGTACTGGGATGAGCCAGAATGCCCTGCAACACAGCAGTGGCAAAGCCTGCTCTAGTTTTGGAATATAAAGGCAGGTGGTAGTGTTTTGTGAAGGTATGCACAGAACTCCAAGTGGCTGCCTCCAAAATATCTTTGGTAGGAACTCCTCTGAGGAAGGCTGTAGAGGTAGCTGTGGCCCTGGTGGATTGGGATCTGATGCCTGTAGGGACAGATTTTCCATGATAGGAGTAACAAAACCGTATGCAGTGGCCTATCCATTTTGAAATTGTTTGGTAACTGGCTTCCCTTGAGCTCCTACAGCATAGGACACAAAGAGCTGCTCTGATTTCCTGAAAGGCTTTGTTCTGTCCAAATAATAATGTAGCTGTCTATGGATGTCTAAGGAGTGTAGGAGCCTTTCCCCTTTGTTTTGAGGATTGGGGTAAAAGGTAGGTAAGTGTATGGCTTGATTTAAAGCTACCCTGGATACCACTTTAGGCATAAACGACGGGTTGGTTCGAAGGGGAACCCTATCCTGATGGAAGATGAGAAAGGGCTGCACAGCCATGAGGGTTTGTAGTTCCGATACTCTACGAGCCAGAAGGAAAGCTGTTTTCCAGGAGAAGTATTGCAAATCTGTTGAGGCAGCTAGTTCAAAGGGAGGCAATGTTAATTTTTCTAGAATGTAATTAAGATCCCAGGTTGGTATTGGTTGCTTCCTTGGTGGTCTTATATTCTTAGCCCCTCTGAGGAACTGTCTTAAGAGTGGGTGAGAGAATAAGGGTGGATCCGTGTTGAATTCTGCAGAAATGGCTGAGTAATGGATTTTTATGGAGGAAAATGAAAGTCCAGTGTTCAGCAGCTCAGCTAGATACTGTAATACCGGAGGCAAATTCAGTTTAGGGTCCTGGCCTTTTTTCTCATTCCAAGAGCAAAACAGTTTCCATTTTGCGGAGTAAGCCTTTCTAGTAGATGGCCTTCTGGCCTCCAAAATGACATCCTGCACCTCTTTGGGGAGTAGAGTCTGTTCTGGTGTTAAGGAATTTTCCATGCAGCAAGATTGAGTGTTTTCAGCTGACTGTGAAGAGTTTTGTAGCTGTGCTGAGTCAGCAGAAGAGGCATTAGAGGTAGGGGCCATGGAGGAGCATGTGTTAGGCTCCTCAGTACTGGGTACCAGTGTTGTCTTGGCCAGTCTGGAGCAATTAGTATCATCTTCGGTCCGTCTACTCTTGCTTTCAAGAGCACCTTTGGCAGAAGAGGCAGAGGTGGGAAAGCGTAAACTGTCCATGCTGTCCAACTGAACGAAAGGGCATCCACTCTCCAGGCCTTTGGATGAAAGGTCCTTGAACAAAACTTTTCCAATTGAGGATTCCTGTGGGAGGCGAAGAGATCTCTGTCTTGTCTCCCCCACGCTTGGATTATCTTTGTAAACACTTTAGGATGCAACTTCCATTAGTGTGGATCTGTCATATTTCTGCTTAGATCGTCTGCCAGCGTGTTTTCCAAGCCTGGCAAGTACTGTGCTTGAAGTTCGATTTGCCATTCCAGAGCCAAGTTCCAAAGTGTCATGGCTAGTCTGCACAGGGGGTATGAATGTGTTCCTCCTTGTTTGTTTATGTATCACATTACTGTGGTGTTGTCGGTTCTTATCAATAATCGTCCTGGATGCAGGAGGTCCTTGAATGCTGTAATTGCATTTATCACTGCTAGCATTTCTTTTTGATTTTGATGAGGGTTTTTTTTTTTGGGGACCATTTGCCCTGAATGCACTTGTGTCTCATTGCGCCCCCAGGCGTAGTCTGAGGCGTCTGTTGTGATGACTATTTGCTTGAGGCTTGCAGAATGGAAGACCTGTGTTTGACATGCTTGGGCCCACCATAGAAATTCCTTTTGCAAACATGGAATTATTGGTATTATTGTTTCCAAACTGTGGCTCTGTTGAGACCATAGCTTTTTAGGTACCACTGAAGTTTCCTCATATGCAACTTTGCACATGGGATTAAAAGAATGCAAGATGCCATGAAGCCCAGAGCCTGCAGGATTTTCCTTGCAGTAAGCCTGGTACAATTTGCTAGTGCTTTGAAGTACTGAGTTAGTTGCCCCTGTTTTTCTGGGGTAAGATAGGCCATCTGGGTGTTTGTGTCCAAGTTGGCACCCAGGAAAGTTATTTTCTGAGATGGTGTTAGCCTGGATTTCTCTGTTGATTGTGTATCCCAGAGAATTCAGTAACTGTGTTGCATAAGCCAGATGTTCCAGAAGTATGTGCTTGCTGTCCGCTTGGATCAGGCAGTCGTCCAAATAAGGGTAAATTTGTATCCCTTGAAGTCTGCAGTAGGCAATTACTGATGCCAGGCATTTCGTGAATACTCTGGGCGCAGTAGATAAGCCAAAGGGCAATGCAGAGAATTGATAGTGTATTGAACCTGCAAGAAATCTGAGGTATCTTCTGCAGCTTTGTCTGATTGGGACATGCAGGTATGCCTGCTTGAGGTCCAATGTTACCAGCCAAAACACCTTGCCCAGCATAGGAAGAAGCTGCTGTAATGTGAGCATCTTGAATTTTGGCACGAGTAAGAATGTGTTCAGGATGGATAAGTCCAAAAATGGGTCTCCAGTCGCTTCCTTTCCTTGGTACCAGAAATAGCCTGGAATAAAAACCTTGACCTTGTTCGTGAGTAGGTACCTCTTGAATAGCTTTCATGTCTATGAGCTTTGAAATTTGTAGTTGTGCCTCTGCCCTTTGTGTGGCAGGTTTGGCATGCCTCTCATTTTTGGGAGAGTGTGAAAATGAAATCTGTAGCCTCTGTTTATAACGTCCAGGATCCATTTGTCTGTTGTGACAATATGCCAATTTCTTGTAAATAATGCCAGCTTTCCTCCCAAAGGTGCTGCCAGCTGGTATTTGCTTGGCATGGAAAGGAGGAAGTCATTGGGCTTGTTTCCTGTATTGCTGTGCACTGTCCTCACCATCTCTTGGTGCTGGAGATTGCCAATGCCTGCCTCTATATGATCCTTGTGATTGCCCTCTGCCCCTTGTGTGTCTGTATCTACCTCTTTGGGGCTTGTCCGTGGCTGGAAAGGACCAGTTTTTAGAAGGCCAATTTCTGCTAAAACGTGGTGGTTGAACCTGTAGAAAAGCTTTGACTGTTTGCATAGATTTGGCTTTTTCTTCCATTTTCCGTAGTATCTCCTCAGCATTAGTACCAAATAGCACATCCTTTTGTAAAGGAGCATCTAATAGTTTAGCTTTCACATGATCAGGCAAGATTTGTTCCCTAAGCCATGCATGTCTACGAATGACTGATCCTGTAACAGCAGCTCTACTTGAGGCCTCTAGGGCATCATAGCCACATTGTAAAGTGTGTTTACCCACTTGCTCTGCACTATGCATCATATCCTGCAACTCCTTTAAATCTGATTGTTCAGGTGGAGACATTTTATTTAACTGTGATAACAGAAACTGCTGATATTTAAGCATATGAAACTGACAATTTAAGGGCCTCATAGCTAGGGTGGCCGAGGTATATACCTTTTTCCCCCACCTTTCTAAGGATCTTGACTCTCTTTCTGAAGGTAGTGGATTCTTAGCAGGAGGCCTTCATTCCCTTGGGGCCTTGAGAAATGGTTTCAGGATCAGCATTATGGCTTTTGTAAAGAAATTGGTGAGAGTTAGGAACCCTGTAGTACCTATCAGGCTTGACTGGGGCAGGAGGCAGTGAATCCGGATTAAGGCAATCCTCCGAGTAAACATCAAGTACGTCCAAGACAGGAGGTATCGCCAGAGGTCTGTGTTGAGGCAACAAAAGAAATTCCCCCAAGTCTTTTCTTGGAATCAGAAAAGTCTTGGCCTTCCCAATGGAAGTGTTCCCTCAAGGTGTGCAAGGTTTCCCCAAAAGAAAAATCCTCAGGAGGAGATACTGAAGGAATGGACTACTCTGCGTCCGAGTCTTCAAATGGGGAGTAAGAGTGCTCCTCTACATCAGAATGTTCTGAAAAAACGGAGCCCTGATCAGAAGAGGGAGAATCCTCCTCCACTCTGGGTCTCTTGTCTAGAGGGGGTTGGGAACCCCTGATAATAGTAATTAAATCTTCAGCCACTTTAAGCATCTGCTTTTTAGGCATGGGGCCTGGGGATGGGCCCTGTGCAACAGGCCTCTTGGGATGCCTGGCTGATTTGGACTTAGTAAAGGCCTTAATGGAAAAGGAAGATTAAGGTCTAAAGACACCATGGGTGGAAGTGGACCTGTCCACATTAGGAGGCTCAATGCTCACAGTGGCTTCAGTGGTTGTAGTCTGGGTCTGGGCCGAGGAACCTGCAGTCTCGGTTACAGAAGACACCGCCAAAGACGTGTCGTCGGTAGTCAGGGACTGCATAGGCGTCTCGCTGAGAACCGGACCACGTGTAGCCGGTTTTGGCATGGTGTCGGTGGGGACCGCAGACCTCGCGTGTCGGTCCTTGTGCTTTTTGGTCAAAACAGTAGTCGGAGTCTCAGACGACATTTTATAATCAAAGGCTGTACCAAAAACGCATTGGGCGAACTCCGCCCAATGCTTAATAGTGCATTTATTGAAAGTCGCGCAAAAGCGACAGCCCGAGACGTCGTAGTCTAGGCCTAAACAAGGTATGCAAAGGGAATGGAAATCCTTATGCGGTATTTGCTTCCCACAAGAAATACAATTGTTAACTTTTTCTGACATGGGTCTGAGGCAAGAAAAGTTTCCCCAACGGGGTACTTAGCTTTAATGAAGACTTCGGTTTCCAATTTTTCGTAAATTCAGGAGCTGGCCGACCAGCACTTGCTAACTGGTTCTGCTTCGGGCACCGCACGGCAAAAAAGACTGAAGAAAATGGCGTCGGCTGTGTCTTATATACCCCTGCCGCACTGATGTCAGGAAAGAAAGCGGCAACAACGCCGGACCTAGACTTTGGAATTCGGCCAACCGATTGACCGCCTGACGGCAGAGAACCCATATGTGATTTCTGCAGCTGTATGCACGATGAACATCAGAGGGTTACTCCGCTGGTAACAAGCACATCAGACTCCAAAAGGCCAACAAGGCTCAGAGGAGGAATAACAGATTATGGCAAAACTGGATAGAGAGGCTCCAGATCCGAATGGGTCGGAGCCAACAAATATTTAGGCAGAGCAGAACACTTCAGGAGTCTCAGTACTACCCTCTCCACATCTTCTTCCAAAAGGCTCCTGAAGATCTGGAAGATGAAGTAGGGGATCTCTACCTAGGAGGCACTGGAGACTTGATTAGCAAGGAGACCGGTAGGGATTCTACAGACCGGCTGCAAGCAGTAGTCTCAACTGCTATTTCCAAATGTTCAGAAGTCGGCACCGAAGCATGTGTGACAGACTGATACCATGGTGTTCACCTTCAGCTCCGAAGACTGAGTAGTCGAGGAGGCAGATTTTGGTAACTTGGAAGGTGGCTCCGAGACACCAGCCGGTGCCAGAGAAGGCCTTATAGAAGCTTTTGGTTTGGATTCAGATCTAAATTTTGTAGACTTGGAAGAAGTTGACCAACTAGATAAAGCTTCCTCAAAGGCTGGTTTCAGAAGACCCTTGAGTATCCACTTGTTCTTTCTCTCCTGCAACACTCTAGGAGAGAAAGCATGACAGAACAGAACAAGCATGATTCCGTCAAATGGATGGCCCCCAAGCAGTAGACAGTTACTGTGGCCATCTGTTAATGACATTTTCTGGGAGCATTTCGTGCATTTTTTGAACAGAGGATTTATATGCTCCTTGCTATCCTTAGACATTGCAGACACACACACAAAACCAGAGGAGAGATAAGAAGAGAATAAATGAGGACTAGGTCCTCTAAAATGGGCCTAGCCCTGCAGAAGAGTTACACGAGGACTAGGTCCTCTACGTTAAACGGGCCTGGCCCAGTGTAAGAGAAAAGTACACTTACCATAAAGGTAGATGTTAGAGTGCATTCACTGTTGTAGTCATTACTCCTGGGTTATCCTGCTGGCAGGCTACCCTCACTCAGCCTGAATTCCAAAGTCTAGGTCTGGCATCTGTTGCTGTCGCCTCTTCCCTGACATCAGTGCGCCAGGGGTATAAAAGATGCAGCAGACGCAATTTTCTTCAGTTTTTCTTGCCACCCGATGTCAGGTGCCCCCAAACAGTGAAGGCTAAAAATATGCCAATAAAAAATGCATGTATCAAAACATATACCTTCACTACAAGCAAATACACCACATAGGTTGTATAGATTAGAGAAGTGCATCTAAGTTCCAGCAGAAAGAGATGGGGGGGATTGTGGGGGGGTAACCTGGACTGCAACAGTGAATACACTCGAACATCAACATTTATGGTAAGTTTACACAACTGTACTATGTTCTTCGTGTTTCACTGTTGCAGTCATTACTCTTGGGTTGAATCCCAAAGCTATGGTTGGGAGGCTCGAGTTAAACAGCATTAGAAGCGGCTATGAGGCCCTGCAGAACTGCAGTGGCAAAGCCTGCCGTGGATTTAGAATTGAGTGGTAAGTGATGGTGCTTAGTAAAGGTGTGCACTGAACTCCAGGTAGCAGCCTCTAGAATGTCTTTGGTTGGTACTCCCCTGAGGAAGGCTGCTTAAGTGGCTGCTGCTCTGGTAGAATGTGGCCTAATGCCCTCAGGCACTGGCTTGCCATGTTGTGAACAGCAGAAACAAATGCAGTGGCCTATCCACTTTGATATGGTCTGCTGTGAGATGGCCTTTCCTTGTGATCCTGCAGCATATGCCACTAGTAGTTGCTCAGTCTTTCTGAAAGCTTTGGTTCTGTTAAAGTAGAAGCATGGCTGTCTGTGTATCTCCAAAGAATGCAGAATTCTCTCCCCCTTATTCTGTGGATTCGGATAAAAAGTAGGCAGATGAATAGTTTGGTTAACAACCACACTGGACACTACCTTAGGCATAAATGTCGGGTTTGTTCTCAGAGAAACACTGTCTGGGTAAAAAATGATGAAAGGTTCCACAGCCATGAGGGCCTGTAGCTCGGAGACTCGTCTTGCAGAGGTTATTGCCAGGAGCAGAGCTGTTTTTCAAGATAAAAACTGTCAGCTGTAGCAGCTGGCTCAAAAGGGGGCAGTGAGTTTTTCCAAGATATAATTGAGGTCCCATGCAGGTATTGGTGATCTCCTTGCAGGCCTTACATTTTTGGCTCCTCTGAGGTATTGCCTTAACAGATGAGAAAAAATTAGTGGGTCTGTATTGTAATGAGCCGAAATGACAGAGGCATGGATTTTAATTGATGAAAAGGATAGGCCTTTGTCCAGCATCTCAGTTAAGTATTGTAAAATCTGAGGAATATTTGGTACTGTTGTGTCAATTCCTTGTGTCTGGCTCCAGGCACAGAATCTCTTCCATTTCCAGCATAAGATTTTCTAGTACTAAGCCTCCTGGCCTCCAAAATGACATCCATCACCGCTTTAGTGAGTTGTGTTTTGTATGACTACATTATCCGCCATGCTGCCAGATTTAAGGTCTCGAGTTGGCTGTGCAGGATCTGATTGTTTTGTTGGGACAGTAGGTGTGGTATTTGAGGTAAGGTCCAGGCTAGGCATTGAGACAAGTTCCTTAGAATCAGATGCCAGTACTGGTGGGGCCAGTCTGGGGCAATCAGTATAATTTTTGGCTTCTCTTATCTGACCTTTAGGAGTACTTTGGGAGGGGAGGCAGTGAAGGAAAGGCATATACTGTTAAGTGTTTCCAGCTGAAAGATAGGGACTTTCCATGCTTGTCTGTGATAAGTCCTTTTGCAGAATCTCTTTAGCTGGCAGTTGAGCACAGGTAAATAGGTCTATGTCCGGGCATCCCAATTTCCTTGTTATTTTGAAGATTTGTGGATCCAATTTCCACTCGTGGAGATCCATGAGGTTTCTGCGTAGTTCGTCTGCCAGAGTATTTATCTTTCCTGGCAAGAATTGTGCCTGCAGATGTACTTGATAAGTCAATGCTGTGTCCCACAAAGCCATGGCTAGTCTGCAGAGGGGGGTAAGAATGAGTGCCGTGGTACCGTCAGTCTATCAGTAGTTGTCCCGGATGAAGTAGGTCCTTGAGGGCTGTCAGAGCATTCTGAACAGCTAGCATCTCTTTTTGATCGATATGTAGATGCATTTGGTTGGGGGACCATGTGCCTTGAATACGTTTTCCTGTCATGTGCGGCCCCCAGGCATAATCTGATGCCTCCGTTGTCAATGTCTGCCTAACTGGGGTTAAGGTGAATAGCCGTCCCTTGTTCTGGTGACAGGCCTTCGCCCACCATCGAAAGTCCTGTTGCAGGCAGGGAAAGAGTAATTGTTTCCAGGCTGTGGCAATGCGGAGTCCAAACACTTTTTAGGTACCATTGAAGTTCTCATATGCAGTCTTGCATATGGAATTAATAGAAAGCAGGACGCCATGAAGCCCAAAGCCTGCAGAATTTATATTGCAGATAACTGGATCTTTGTTGCCAACAGTTTGAAATAGGTAGTCAGTTGCCTTTGTTTGTCTGGCATGAGATAAGCCATCTGGGCAGTTGTATTTAAGCTTGCACCAAGGAATATTATCTCTTGAGAGGGCATTAGTTTTGATTTTTGTTCATTGACTGTGTACCCTAGGCATGGTAGCAATCTCTACTAATGCCACATGCTGCAGTAGAATGTCCTTGTTCTCCGCTTGTATGAGGCAGTCATCCAAACAAGGATATATTTGTATTCTTCTTGGTCTGCAGAATGCAATTACTGGTGCCAGGCACTTTGAAGACCCTGGGCGCAGTAAATAAGCCAAAGGGCAGTGCAGAGAATTGGTAGTGCATTGAGCCAGCTTAGAATCGGAGGTATCTTCTGCACGACTGACTGGGACATGCAGGTATGCCCCTTTTAGGTCTAAAGTCACAAGCCAAGCTTTCGTGCCCAGCATGGGCAGGAGCTACTGTAAAGGTCAACGTTTTGAATTTCGGAATATCCAGATGTGTTTAGAATAGATAGGCCCAGTATTGGTCTCCAGGCTTTGTCCTTTCTGGGTACCAGGAATAGCCTTGAATAAAAATTGTTGTCCCTGCTCTTGTTACGGTACTTGTTGAATGGCCCTCATGTCCATGAGGCACTAGACTTATTTTTGTGCCTCTGCCCATTGGTTTTTGGGCAGGTCTGGCCAACAGTTTGACCTTGGCAGGGTATGAAAGTAAAACTTGTAGCCCTGTGACACTGTCACAAGACAGATTTTTCCAGAGTTATGATGTGCCAATTTTGAGAAAAAAAGTGCTAGTTTTCCCCCTAAAGGTGCTGCCAGAAAAGTGCTTGGCGTAGGCAGGGGGAAGTCATTGGGACTGTTTCCTGTAAGGCTGCGATTTGTCTCCTCCATCTTAGGAGGTAGAAGCTCCCGATGGTTTACATCTGTATGCACCTTGGGGCTGGGATCTGCCTCTTGGGCATCTGTATCTGCCCCTTTGAGGTCTGTCAGACACTGGAAAGGACCAATTATTTGTAGGCCAGTGTCTGCTAAATCTTGGAGGCTGTACCTGTAAGAAATCCTTGACTGTTTGCATAGATTTAGCTTTGTCCTCCATTTTCTTTAACACCTCTCTTGCTTTAAGACCAAAGTATCATGCTGTAATGGAGCATCTAATAATTTTGCTTTAACATGATCTGGTAAATTTTGTTCCTTTAACCAGGCATGCCTCCTAATGATAGAACCCATGACAGCGGCTCTGCAGGAGGCCTCCAAAGAATCAAAACCACATTGCAAAGTATGCTTTCCAACTTGTTCTGCTGCATGCAATAAATCCTGCATTTCTTTTTTTTCTGCACCTTCAGAATTTATCAACATTTTCTGTTTAGGGAGCGACATAATATACTGTCTATGTTTGAGCATATGAAATTGACAATTTAAAGCCCTTATAGCCAAGGTAGCAGACGTGTAAATCTTCTTTCCCCATCTGTCTAATGCCCTAGAATCCCTGTTGGAGGGGGTAGGGTTTTTTTTTTCTTTTTTTACAGTGGATGCTTTGACCCCCTTTGGGACCCTGAGAAATAGTTTCTGGGTCAGCAGCAGGGTTTTTGAAAAGGAATTTATGAGAGTCTGGCACCCTGTAGTACCTGTCCGACTTAACAGGAGATGGAGGTATGGAGTCAGGAGTCAGACTGGACTCTGAAAATACATCTACAATATCTAACACAGGCAGAATAGCTAGGGACCTGTGTTGAGGGAGTAAAAGTAAGTCCCTGAGCCTTTTCTTAAATTCAGAATAATCTTGGCTCTTCCAGTGGAAATGTTCCCTCATGGTATGTAAGGTTTCCCCAAAAGGGTAATACTCAAGAGGAGAGGCTGAAAGGATAGATTCTTCAGCATCAGAATCCTCATAGGGAGGGAGAGAGTATTCCTGATCAGTAGAGGAATCTGAAGAAATGGAAACCTGATCTGAAGATTCATATTCTGCCTCTTGCCTAGGCCTCTTATCAGGAGGGGGATGGGAACCCCTGATCAAAGTAATTAAGTCTTCGGCCATTTTGAGCATCTGTTTTTTGGGCATGGAGGCCTGACCATGAGGCTGTTGCACTTGTTTCTTTGTCTTTAAAGATGCTTTAGTCTTTGCCCTTGTAGTTGATGTCACTTTAATGTACAATTGAGTAGGTCTGAAAACACCCTCAGAAGCCAATGCCTGCTCAGTGGCTCTGGACCCATCTGAGGGAAGAGTTTCCGAAGGTCCAATACCTGCAGCTTCCAGCGGCCTAGGCGACTCCACTTGGGAGTCTGTAGCAGCCTGCGGCTCCAAAGTAGCAGGTGTTAGGGGCTGCAAAAGCACCTCACCGAGAGCCAGCGACTGGCTTAGAAGCCTAGTCGGTTTTAGACCTCGGATGCCTGTCCTTTTCTTTGCGTTTCTGGTGAATTGTGGTAGTAGGTTGGTTATCAGATGGCATTGTGTAATTAAATCTACCAAAATAGTGAAAAGCAAAATCGTACGATGCTTTATAGTGCGCTGGTTAAATTTAGCACAAAACCGACAAGCAACGTCGTGGTCTGGGCCTAGGCAAGGAATACAGCAAGAATGAAAATCCTTATGAGGTATTTGCTTCCCACAAGAAATACAATTAACTTTTTCTGACATCGGTCTGGAGCAAGAAAAAAGTATTCCCCAACAGGTACTTAGCTTTAAATGAAGACTTTGGATCTGAAATTCGAACACGAAAACCTCAGGAGTCGGCCGACCGGCACTTGCGAACTGCTTCTGCTTTGGGCACCACGCAGCAAGAAAAACTGAAGAAAATGGTGTCTGCTGCATCTTTTATACCCCTGGCGCACTGACATCAGGGAAGAGGCAACAGCAACCGAAGCCGGACCTAGACTTTGGAATTCAGGCCGACAGGGTAGCCTACCAGCAGGATAACCCAAGAGTAATGACTGTAACAGTGAAACACAAAGAACATCTAGGTCTTCTAACTTAGAGACCAACTATAACAGACACACAGGTTTAATCACACAGGAAAAATTTTGTAGCAGCAATCCTAGAAATACCACCTTAGCAGATCCCTGCCAAAGACAACAAGTTAACAGTCAACAGCGACCAAAAAAGGTCTGAGCAGTACAAATAAAACAGGAGCCCCTGTTGATTAAGAAAGGGAAAAAAAACGCCAAAACAAATGCTCTACCTAGGCAAAAAAGCGCAACGGCGACTAACTGGCACACAGGATACTAAAACTACTACAGTGAAAAAAAGTCCACAAGGACAACTTAGGCAAAGGCCTATAAGATAACCCTAAACACTAAATATGCAATACCCACTAAGAATTTAAAGAATTGAAAAGGACTTAGCCAGAGCCAAGAGAAGCACATCCGAACCAGTCGACACAGCAAACAAGATCTGGGGATTGCACTGGTGCCCCATGGGATACCTTCTTGGCCACAAGCCAGTCTGAGCTTGTAAAATCGGCCGAGTCGGAGTAGAGGATCAGCTCCGAACCCATATGTAAAAATGAAGGTGAGACTGAACTACTGGAGATTATCTGTGTGCTAGATTTTTTTTAATGTCATTAGATTTGACCATCATTCATGTGGATTACTTATACTGTAAATTTTTTGTCTATTGTACTGTATAGGAGTGTTTGAGCTTTTCTCCCTGGGCCTCTGCTGAAAAAGGGCCATCTCAGCTCAGTCGGACTTTTCCCAGTCAAATGTAAAATAACCAGATAAATTCTACATAAAATCAATTTCCTCTATTCCTGCAGGGGAATTGCTGCTATAGATTCATTCTGAAGGAAAACAGCCAAAAAACATAGTTGAGCTTGTTCCCCATGTTCTGAGGGAATGGGAGAAATTCCCTGAGAGAATAAAGATTCCCAAAATCTTTCATGTAGCTTGATACTTGTCAAAAAGAGAATTAAGTAACTGCTCTTTTAGTAAATCTTGAATTCTAAGCCATGCATCATCCTCATTACAAAGGATAAAGTACAGTTGTGTACACTTACCACAAATGTAGATGTTAAGAGTGCATTCACTGTTGCAGTCATTACATTTGGGTAGAATCCCAAAGCTATGGTTGGGAGGCCGGAGCTAAACAGCATTAGGTGCGGCTATAAGGCCCTGCAGCACTGCAGTGACAAAGCCTGCCCTGGACTTGGAGTAAAGAGGCAAGTGGTAAAGCTTTGAAAAGGTGTGAACAGAACTCCAAATAGCAGCCTCTAGAATGCCTTTGGTTGGTACTCCACTGAGAAAGGCTGCTGAAGTAGCTGCAGCTCTGGTGGAATGAGACCCAATGCCCTTGGGCACAGGTTTACCATGGTGTAAGTAGCAGAAACGGATGCAGTGGCTTATCCACTTTGAAATGGTCTGCTTTGAAATAGCCTTTCCTTCTGATCCTGCAGCATATGACACTAGTAACTGCTCAGTTTTTCTTAAAGCTTTAGTCCTGCTCAAGTAGAATCTTAGCTGTCTGAATGTCCAAGGAATGCAGAATTTTCTCCCCCTTGTTCTGCGGATTTGGATAGAAAGTTGGCAGATGGATTGTTTGGTTAAGGGCCACAGTGGAAACCACCTTAGGCATAAAAGTAGGATTTGTCCTCAGAGACACCCTGTGAGTAAAATATGATAAAAGACTCTACAGCCATGAGGGCATGTAGCTCTGAAACTCTTCTTGCTGAAGTAATTGCTAGCAGCAGAGCGGTTTTCCATAAGAAGTTTAGATCAGCGGTAGCAGCTGGTTCAAATGGAGGCAGGGTGAGCTTTTCCAACACTTAACTGAGGTCCCATGCAGGTAATAGTGATCTAGGAGGCGTTAAAATTTTTGGCTCCTCTAACATACTGCTTTAGTAAAGGATGAGAAAAGATTGGTGGCTCTGTACTGTAATAAGCTGAAATGGCAGAGGCATGGATTTTGATTGATAAGAAAGGCCTTTGTCAAGCATCTCAGTTAAGTATTGTAATATCAGAGGAATATTTGGTTCTGCTGCATCAATTCCTTGTGCTTGATTCCAAGCACAGAACCTCTTCCACTTGTCAGCTTAAGATTTTTTAGTGCTAGGCCTTCTGGCTTCCAAAATAACATCCATCACAGCTTTACTGAGAGGTGTTTGTATGACTACATGATTAGCCATGCTGCCAGGTTCAGAGTCTGTAGCTGATTGTGCAGGATCTGATCGTCTTGCTGGGACAGTAGTTGTGGTCCTTGAGGCAAGGTCCAAGCTGGGTATTGAGACAAATTCCTTAAGATTGGGTACCAGTATTGGCGGGGCCAGTCCGGGGCAATTAATATCATCCTTGGCTTCTCTTGTCTGACTTTTAGGAGGACCTTGGGTAGAAGAGGCAGAGGGGGAAAGGTGTAAACAAATAGGTTTTTCCAATTGAAGGATAGGGTGTCCACTTTCCATGCTTGTCTGTGATAAGTCCTTGTGCAGAATCTTTTCAATTGATGATTTTAAGAAGCAAATAGATCTAGGTCTGTGCTCCCCCATTTCTCCATTATCATGCTGAAGACTTGTGGATTTAGTTTCCACTCGTGATGATCCATGGAGGTGTCTGCTTAAATTGTCTGCCAGAGTGTTTTGCTTTCCTGGCAGGAACTGAGCTTGAAGATTTATTTGGAAGGTCAAAGCTGTGTCCCACCGTGCCATGGCTAATCTGCAAAGGGGGTACGAGTGTGTGCCCCCTTGCTCGTTTATATACCACATGACTGTGGTGTTGTCCATCTATCAGTTGTCGTCCTGGATGAAGTAAGTCCTTGAAGGCTGTTAAGGCATTTCGAACAGCTAACATCTTTCTGGTTGATATGCAGGTGCATTTGTTTTGGTGTCCATAAGCCCTGAATGCATCTTCCTGCCATGTGGGCCCCCCCAGGCATAATCTGATGAGTCTGTTAAGGTTTGGCTGGCAGGGGGTAGGGTGAAGGGGAGTCCCATGTTTTGGTGACATGCCTTTTCCCACCATAGAAAAGTAGTTTTGTACCTACCATAAATGTAGATGTCCGATAGATATGCAACTGCAGTCATAACATATGGGTTGTCCTGCCTCAGGCAGCCCTCAGTTCGCCGGATTCCAAAGTCTGGGTCCGACGTTGGCTGATGTCGCATTTCTCTCCGACGTCAGAGCGGCTGGAGTACATAAGCATCAGCCGATGCCTTCTTCAATGTTTCTTGCCCCAGATGCCAGGTGCCCTCCAATGAAGGCTGTAATCAAATTGAAAGACAAAAACAGGTTTCCAGACAAATAAATAAGCAATAAACAGATACACCATAACAGATATCCCCAGCTAAAGATAACAGGGAGAGAAGTGGACCCAAGGCATAGAGGGGAAGGAGGGAGGGAAAGGCCAACTGCAGTTGCATATCTATCGGACATCTACATTTATGGTAGGTACAAAACTGTACTATGTCCTTCAAGAATGCAACTGCAGTCATAACATATGGGTAGAATACCATAGCTTAGCTGGGGGAGGTGGAATGCTCCAAGAAAAGGATGGTGTAGCTATCAATCCCTGCAGGACTGCAGAAGCAAAGCCTGCTCTGGATCTGGAGTATAAGGGGAGGTTGTAGTGTTTGGAGAAAGTATGCACGGAGCTCCATGTAGCAGCTTCTAGAATGTCTTTTGTAGGCACCCCTCTTAAGAATGCTGTAGAGGTGGCTGTAGCTCTGGTGGAGTGTGGTCTGACATTGGCTGGTACACTCTTTCCATGGAAGGAGTAACAGAATCTGATGCAATGTCCAATCCATTTTGAAATAGTCTGTTTGGAAATTGCTTTCCCTTGTACTCCAGGTGCGTAAGCTACAAAAAGCTGATCAGACTTCCTACTGGTCTTGGTTCTGTCCAGGTAGTAGCGAAGTTGTCTGTGAATGTCCCAAGGTAAGCAATAGTCTTTCCCCTTTGTTCTCAGGATTGGGAAAGAAGGTAGGCAGGTGAATTGCTTGATTTAAAGAAACCCTAGATACCACTTTTAGCAGAAAGGTAGGGTTGGTTCGTAAGGAGACCCTGTCTCTGTGAAAGGTTATGAATGGTGGTATTGCCATTAGGGCCTGTAATTTCGAGACTCTTCTTGCTGAGGTAATTGCCAACAGGAAAGCTGTCTTCCATGAGAGAAATTGTAAGTCCACAGAAGCTGCTGGCTCAAAGGGGGGTAGAGTCAGTTTTTCTAGGACAAAGTTGAGGTCCCAAGCTGGTACTGGAGCCTTTCTTGGTGGCTTTATATTCTTGATTCCCCTAAGGAATTGCCTTAAAGGATGTGAAAACACAGGTGGATCAGTGTTGTATCTAGCTGAAAGAGATGAAGCATGTATTTTTATGGAAGAATATGAAAGTCCATTCTGTAGCATATCTGCCAAGTATTCCAAAATGAGTGGGATGTTCAGTAATGATGCATCATGACCCTTGCTGGTATTCCAGATGCTGAATCTCTTCCATTTTGCTGAGTAAACCTTTCTGGTGGATGGTCTTCTGGCTTCTGTTAGTATCCGTTGAACTTCCTTGGAGAGAGATAGATTGAGGTTATTCATGGGATCTCCCAAGCTGTTAGCTGCAGTGTCTGAATGCTGGGATGTACTGTCTTGAAGTTGTGTTGAGTCAAAAGTTGGGGCCATTGGGGAAGGGCCCACTTTTTGTTGTGACATATGCTCCGTAGTAGTGGATACCAGTGTTGTCTTGGCCAGTCTGGAGCTATTAGGATCCCCTTGGGCTTCTCTGCTTTGATCTTTAGTAATACTGTGGTCATCAGTGGCAGAGGTGGGAATGCATAGATTTTTAGGAAGTTCCAGTTGAATGAGAGAGCATCTATTTTCCATGCTTGTGGATGATATGCCCATGAACAGAACTTTTGTAGAGGATGATTGAGGTGGGAGGCAAATAGGTCTACTTCTGGCCTGCCCTATGTCGAGGTGAGTCATATGAATATTTCTGGATGTAACCTCCACTCATGGGGGTCTAGGAAGTTCCTGCATAAGCTGTCCGCCAGCACATTGTCTTTGCCTGGAACAAACTGGGATTGCAGCTGTATGTTTAGGCTCAGTGATTTTTCCCAAAGATTCATTGTCAGTCTGCAAAGGGGGTAAGAATGGGTGCCCCCCTGCTTGTTTATGTACCACATCACAGTGGTGTTGTCTGTCCGTATTAGCAGGTGGCCTTGCTGAAGTTGTTGCCGAAAGGCCTCGATGGCATGCATTACTGCCAGCATTTCTTTTTGGTTGATATGCAGATGTGTTTCCTTTGGAGATCATTGTCCTTGAATACATCTGCCCTCCATGTGCACCCCCATCCAAGGTCTGAGGCATCTGTGGTCATGGTCTGTGTTATCTGAGGCTTTTTGAACGACATACCTGTGTTTGCCTGGCTTGCCGAGGCCCACCATAGAAATTCCTTTTGTAGGCATGGAATGAGCGGTATGGTTGCCTCTAGGTTGTTGCTGTGTTGAGACCATAAGCTTTTTAGGTACCATTGAAGTTTTCTCATGTGTAGTCTTGCTAATGGAACCAGGAGAATGCAGGATGCCATGTAACCCAGGGCCTGTAGGAATCTCCTTGCAGTCATCTGGGTGAGCTTTGCCAAACCTTTGAAGTAATGAGTTAACTTCTTTTGCTTGTCTTCTGTCAGGTAAGCCATTTGAAAGGTTGTGTCTAGATTGGCTCCTAAGAAGGTTATTTGCTGGGATGGCTGTAGTCTTGACTTTTGGAAGTTTATTGTGTATCCCAGAGCCTGTAGCAATTGTATGACATAATTCAAGTTTTTTGTCAAAATCAGTTTGTTGTCCACTTGTATGAGGCAATCGTACAAGTACGGGTAAATTTGGATCCCCTGGAACCTGCAATGAGCAATTACTGAAGCCAGGCATTTCGTGAATACTCTGGGCGCAGTAGACAAGACAAATGGCAACGCTGAGAATTGATAATGCTCTGGCCCTGCAAGAAATCTGAGGTATCTTCTGCAGCTGTCTGATAGGGACATGCAGGTATGCCTCCTTGAGGTCCAGAGTAAATCAGCCAAGACCCCTTGCCCAGCATGGGAAGGAGTTGCTGTAGTCAGCATTTTGAACTTTGGTACTATGAGGAAAGTGTTTAATGAGGACAAATCCAATATTGGTCTCCATTGAGTTTCTTTTCTTGGAACAAGGAACAGTCTTGAATAAAACCCCTGGCCTTGTTCTTGTTGTGGAACTTTTTCTATTGCTTTGATGTGAGCAAGCAGAGAAATTTGCTTGATAGCCTCTGCTCTCTGGTAGGTTTGGCATGCCTTGTTTTCTTGGCAAGGTATGAAAGTGAAACCTGTAACCTTGGTCTATAATGTCCAAAATCCATTTGTCCTTTGTCAGTCTGTGCCAATTGTCTGAAAACAGAGATGATTTTCCGCCCAAAGGAGCTTCTGCTTGCTCCTTGGTCAGCGGAAATAGAGGAAAGTCATTGAGATTGTCCCTGTGGGGCAGGAGAAACCCATGTCACTTCTTTGGTTTGTTGGTTGCCATTGTCGTCCCTTGTAGGAACCTCTGTATTGTCCTCTTCCTCGGCCACGCTTGCTTTTGCCCCTTTGAAATCTTTCAGGATTAGGAAAGGACCAGTTTTTAGAAGGCCAATTCCTGCTGAATCTGGGTGGCTGAACCTGGAGGAAATCTTTGACTGTCTGAACTGACTTGGCTTTTTCCTCAATGGACTTTAACACATCTTTAGCATTAGCACCAAAAAGCTTGTTCTTTTGCAAGGGTGCATCTAGAAGTTTTGCCTTAACATGATCTGGTAGAGGTTGTTCTTTTAACCATGCATGTCTACGAATGACCGCCCCTGTCATAGCTGCCCTACATGAAGCTTCCAATCCATCATATCCACACTGTAGGAAGTGATTGCTAACTTGCTGAGAATTATGTATAGCCTCCTGCAAAGCCTTCCTATCTAAAGGTTCAGGAGAGGCCAATGTTTTCTGTAAATCATCTAACAGGTAATCCTGATATTGAAACATATGAAATAGACAATTGAGAGCTCTCATAGATAACGTAGTGGAGGTGTAAACCTTCTTTCCCCATCTCTCTAATGACCTAGCGTCCTTGTTGGAAGGCAAAGGATTTTTGGAAGTGGTAGCTGAAACCCCTTTCGGTCCCTGAGAAATTGTTTCTAAATCAACATGGGCTCTGAAGAAATGAGAGTGTGTTTCTGGGACCCTACAGTATCTATCAGGCTTGGCAGGAGCAGGAGGAAGAGTATCAGGGGTAACACTGGAGTCAGAGTAAAGATCATCCAAAACATCAAGCACAGGAGGTATAGCTAAGGGCCTGTGTTGTGGCTTAAGGAAGGTTCGAAGGCGCTTTCTGGAATCAGAATATTCCTGGCCTTGCCACTTGAAATGTTCCCTCATGGAATGCAGAACTTCCCCAAAAGAAATATCCTCAGGAGGGGAGGCCGAGGGGATGGAGTCCTCTGCATCTGAGTCCTCATAGGTCTGGAAGGGCTCTTCCTGGCTGTCGGAGTGAACAGAGTCCTCAGAATCTTCATCTGAAGGGAGAGGGTCAGAGGGTTCAACCCTGGGCCTCTTATCAGGAGGAGGCTGGGATCCTCTCTCAGGATGGACCGGAGAGCCTCTGATCATGGAAATTAAGTCTGCGGCCATAGTCATGATTTGTGTTTCAGGAGTAGGCTGAGGTAAGGCTTTAGCAGTAAGGTGCTTGGTCTTGCTGGCTGCCTTAGAATGTGTGTAGGCCTTGATGGACATGGACATGGGAGGCCTAGCAGCTCCACGTGCAGGAGTGACCTTATCCACAGCAATGGTCACGGGCATTTCCTCGGTTTCAGTAACCGGAGGAAAATCAATAACTGGCGTTGGTGTGGTCTCCGGAATCGGAGGTAGCGGTAATGCGGTGTCTTCGGTTCGGAGCGGTGAAATAACCGCCTCAGAGGGAACCGGAGCACTCGCGGTAGGCTTTGGCGTAGTGTTGGAAGAAGATGTGGGCCGAGGATGTCGGTCCCGGTCTTTTCGTTTCTTAGCAGTCTGTGATGTCGGTAGTTCCGACGGCATTGTGTAATCGAATTTTGCCGAAAAAGTCTTAAGTGAACTCCGCCCAGTGCCTTAGAGTGCGCTTGTTGAAGCGAGCACAGGCGGCACAGGCAGAGACGTCGTGGTCTGGGCCAAGGCAAGGAAGGCAGAAAGAGTGGAAATCCTTATGAGGTATTTCTTTACCACAAGACAAACAATTATTTACTTTCAGTAATTTCTGACATCGGCTGAGGCAAGAAAAGGTCCCCAACGGGGTACTTAGCTTTTTGATGACTTCGGATTCGAAGAATATAGGAGCTGACCGACTGGCACTTGCGAACTGCTTCTGCATCGGGCACCGCGCGGCAAGAAAAACTGAAGATGGCGTCGGCTGATGCTTATGTACTCCAGCCGCTCTGACGGAGAAAAATGCGACATCAGCCGACGTCGGACCCAGACTTTGGAATCCGGCTGACCGAGGGCTGCCTGAGGCAGGACAACCCATATGTTATGACTGTAGTTGCATTCTTGAAAGACATCTACTGTTGCAGGCAGGGAATGAAAGGAAGCATGGTTTCCAGACTGTGTGAATGTTGATTCCATAAACTTTTTTATGGACCATTGCAGTTTCCTCATATTCAGTCTTGCATATGCAATTAGTAGGATGCAGGATGCCATGAAGCCCAGAGCCTGCAGAATTTGTCTTGCAGAAGACTGGGTTTTTGTTGCCATCAGTTTGAAGTAAGTAGTCAATTGCCTTTGCTTGCCTGGCGTGAGGCAAGTCATCTGGGCAGTTGTATCCAAGCTTGCACCCAGGAATGTTAACTTTTGAGAGGGTACCAACTGTGATTTCCTTTCGTTTATTGTGTACCCAAGTCATGTTAGAAGCCTTCTCAAAAAAGCCAGGTGTCAAAGAGTGTCCTTGTTCGCTGCTTGAATGAGAGAGTTACCCAAGTAAGGATATATCTGTATACGTTTGTCTGCAAAATGCAATTATTGGTGCCAGGCACTTTGGCTTATCTACTGTGCCCAGGGTCTTTACAAAGGGCAATGCAGAGAATTGGCAATGCATTAAGCCAGCCTTGAATCTGAGGTATCTTCTGCACGATTGTCTTATTGGGACGTGCAGGTATGCCTCATTTAGGTCTAAAGTCACCAGCTAAGCATTCTTGCCCAGCATGGGCAAAAGCTGCTGCAAAGTCAGCATTTTGCAATGTCCAGGTATGGGTTGAAAATGGATAAATCCAGTATTAGCCGCCAGAGCTTGTCCTTTCTAGGTACGAAGAACAGTCTTGAGTAAAAACCTTGCCCTTTTTCCTGTTCTGGTACTGTCTGAATGGCCCCCATATCCAAGAGGGAAGTAACCTGTTTGCGCTTCTGCCCACTGATTTTTTGGCAGATCTGGCCAACCATTTGCCATTGGCAGAGTGTGGAAATGGAATCTGTATCCCTGTGATACGATGTTTAGTACCCACTTGCCCTGGGTTGACAACTGCCAATTTTGAGCAAAAAGTGCTAAGTTTCCCCCTATGGGTGCTGCCAAAAGATAAGTGCTTGGTGTAGGCAGAGGGAGTCATTGGGATTGCTTTCTGTAGGTTTGCGCTTTATCTCCTCCAGATTTGGAGGTGGAAGCGCCCCATTGCCTTGACCTGTATGAATCTTGTATCTGGAACCCTAAGAGCGTCTGGATTTGCCCCTTTGAGCTCTGTCTGACACAGGAAAGGACCAATTTTTTGTAGGCCAGTGTCTACTGAATCTTGGTGGCTGCACTTGTAAGAAGTCTAACAGTTTGCATAGACAGCTTTGTCTTCCATTTTCTTTAGAACCTCTTCTGCCTTAATACCAAACAGAATATCATGCTGTAAAGGTGCATCTAGCAATTTAGCTTTAACATGATCAGGCAAATTTTGTTTCTTTAACCATGCATGCCTCCTAATCACAGATCCAGTAACTGCGGCCCTGCAGGAGGCCTCTAAGGAATCAAAAAGTACAGTTTTGTACCTACCATAAATGTAGATGTTAGAGTGCTAATACAGATGCAGTCATAACAGATGGGTTCTCCTGCCGTCAGGCGGGTCCTCAGTCGGCCGAATTCCAAAGTCTAGGTCCGGCGTCTGTTGTCGTCGCTTCTTCCCTGACGTCAGTGCGACAGGGGTATAAACGAACCAGCCAACGCCATGTTCTTCAGTTTTTCTTGCCCCAGATGTCAGGTGCCCCCAGAAGGAAGGCAATACATAAAATTATGAAGGAATGCAATGCAATATAATCAAAAAACAGTAGTTGCAAGCAAATACACCATAAAAAAATACCCCTAGAGGGGACGGAGGGAGGGAAACCTGGACTGCAGCTGTATTAGCACTAACATCTACATTTATGGTAGGTACAAAACTGTACTATGTTCATCGTGCATACAGCTGCAGTCATAACAGATGGGTAGAATCCCAAAGCTAAGAAAGGGGTGGTAGGCACTAGGTGGTACTAGGAGCCAAAATGCCCTGCAAGACTGCAGTGGCAAAGCCTGCTCTAGATTTGGAGTTTAATGGTAGGTTGTAGTGTTTGGAGAAGGTATGCACAGAACTCCAAGTGGATGCTTCCAAAATATCCTTGGTAGGAACTCCTCTGAGGAAGGCTGCAGAGGTGGCTGTGGCCCTGGTGGAGTGAGTTCTAATGCCTGAAGGAACAGATTTGCCATGAAAGGAATAGCAAAAGCGTATGCAGTGGGCTATCCATTTTGAGATTGTCTGCTTGGAAATTTGCTTTCCTGGAGCTCCTACCGCATAAGCCACAAAGAGCTGATCTGATTTCCTGAAAGGCTTTGTTCTGTCCAAATAACGCAGTTGCCTGTGGATGTCCAAGGAATGTAGTAATCTCTCCCCTTTGTTTTGAGGATTGGGATAAAAAATAGGTAAACATATGGCCTGATTTAAAGCTACCCTGGATACCACTTTAGGCATAAAGGAAGGTTGGTTCGTAATGAAATTCTGTCCTGATGGAAGATGATAAAAGGCTGGACAGCCATGAGGGCCTGTAGTTTTGAAACTCTACGAGCTGAAGCGATAGCCAGAAGGAAAGCTGTTTTCCAGGACAAATATTGCAAATCTGATGAAGCAGCTGGCTCAAAAAGAGGCAAAGTCCGTTTTTCCAGAATGAAATTTAGATCCCAAGCAGGTATTGGTTGCTTCCTTGGAGGTCTTAAATTCTTAGCCCCTCTGAGGAACCGTCTTAAAAGAGGGTGAGAATAAAGGAGGATCAGTGTTGTATTCTGCAGAAATGGCTGAAGCATGGATTTTGATGGAGGAGAACGAAAGTCCACTGCTTAGTAGTTCAGCCAAATATTGTAGTATTTGAGGTAAATTCAGTTTTCCAGGGTTCTGGCCCTTTTTCTCATTCCAGACCCAAAAATGTTTCCATTTAGCAGAGTAAGCCTTTCTAGTTGATGGCCTTCAGGCCTCCAAAATGTCATCCTGCACCTCCTTGGAGAGTAGGGCCTGCTGTGATGCCAAGGAATCTTCCATGCGGCTAGATTGAGTGTTTTTAGCTGACTGAAGAGTTTTGAAGCTGTGCTGTGTCAGAAGAGTTATTAGAGGCAGGGTCCATGGAGGGAAATGAGTCAGGCTCCTCAGGAGTGGGTACCAGTGCTGCCTTGGCCAGTCCGGAGCAATGAGGATCATCTTTGGTCTGTCTGCTCTGGTCTTCAATAGGACCTTGGGCAGCAGAGGAAGAGGCGGGAAGGCATAAACTGTCATTGATGTCCAGCTGAAAGAGTGTCCACTCTCCAGGCCTTTGGGTGGAAGGTCCTAGAGCAGAATTTTGTCAATTGATTTTTGTGGGAGGCAAAGAGATCTATGTCTGGCCTTGCCCATTCCTGGATTTTTTCTGTAAGAACTTTTGGATGCAACATCCATTCGTGTGGATCTGTCATATTCCTGCTTAGGTTGTCTGCCAGCGTGTTTTCCTTGCCTGGCAAGTACTGTGCTTGTAGTTCCATTTGTAAGTCCATGGCCATGTTCCAAAGTGATATGGCCAGTCTGCATAGGGGATAGGAATGTGTTCCTTCCTGCTTGTTTATGTACTACATAACTGTGGTGTCCGTTCTTACAAATAGTTGCCCTGGTTGTAGAAGGTCCTTGAAAGCTATAATAGCATTTATTACTGCTAGCATTTCTTTTTGATTGATGTGAAGGTGCTTTTCTTTTTGGGACCATTTGCCCTGAATGCACCGGTCTGTCATGTGCACCCCCCAGGCGTAGTCCGAGGCGTCTGTTGTGATGACTTGATTTGCTTGAGGCTTGCTGAATGGAAGACCTGTGTTGGCTTGACATGCTTGAGCCCACCACAGAAATTCCTTTTGCAGACATGGAAGTAGTAGTATTATTGTTTCCAAACTGTGGCTGTGTTGAGACCATATGTTTTTTAGGTACCATTGTAGTTCTCATGCAGCTTTGCACATGGGATTAGCAAGATGCAAGATGCCATGAATCCCAGAGCCTGCAGGATTTTCCTTGCAGTCAGCCTGGTGCAATTCGCCAGTGTTTTGAAGTATTGAATTAGTTGCCCCTGCTTCTCTGGCGTGAGGTAGGCCATCTGGGTGTTTGTGTCCAAATTGGCACCCAGGAAAATTATATTTTGAGAGGGTATTAGCCTTGATTTCTCTTTGTTGACTGTGTATCCCAGAGAGTTTAATAACATTACATAAGCCAGATGTTTCAGAAGAATGTGCTTGCTGTCTGCTTGGATCAGGCAGTCGTCCAAATAAGGGTATATTTGTATCCCTTGAAGTCTGCAGTAGGCAATTACTGATGCCAGGCATTTCGTGAATACTCTGGGCAGTAGATAAGCCAAAGGGCAATGCAGAGAATTGATAATGGGTTGAACCTGCAAGAAATCTGAGGTATCTTCTGCAATTTTGTCTGATTGGGACATGCAGGTATGCCTCCTTGAGGTCCAGTGTTACCAGCCAAGACTCCTTGCCCAGCATGGGAAGAAGTTGCTGTAGAGTGAGCATTTTGAATTTTGTGCAGTAGGAATGTGTTTAGGATGGAAAGATCCAAAATAGGTCTCCAATCTTTTCCCTTCCTTGGCACCAGAAATAGCCTGGAATAAAAACCTTGACCTTGTTCGTGTGTAGGTACCTCTTGAATAGCTTTCATGTTTATAAGATCTGAAATTTGCTTTTGTGCCTCTGATAGTGTGGCAGTTTTGGCATGCCTCTCATTTTTGGAAGGGTATGAAAGTGGAATTTGTAGCCTCTGTTTATAATGTCCAGGATCCATTTGTCCTTTGTGACATGCCAATTTTTTGAGAATAGTGCCAGCTTTCCTCCTAAGGGGGCTGCCATTTGAGACCTGGTTGGCCTGCAAAGGGGAAAGTCATTGGGTTTGCTTTCTGAAAGCTTGTGAGTTGTCCTCACCACCTCTTGGTGTAAGAGCTTTCCATTGTCTGCCTCTGTACGATCCTTGTGGTTGTCCTCTGCCCCTCGGGCGCCTGTATCTGCCTCTTTGGGGTCTGTCCGTGGCAGGAAAGGACCAGTTCTTGGAAGGCCAATTTCTACTAAAACGTGGTGGTTGAACCTGCAGAAATTCTTTCACAGTTTGCATTGATTTAGCTTTTTCCTCCATTTTGCATAATACTTCCTCAGCATTTGCCCCAAATAGTACATCCTTTTGAAGAGGGGTGTCTAGTAATTTAGCTTTGACATGATCAGGCAAGGTTTGTTCCTTGAGCCAAGCATGCCTGTGTATGACTGAGCCTGTAACAGCAGCTCTACATGAGGCCTCTAGAGCATCAAACCACATTGTAAGGTATGTTTACCCACTTGTTCTGCCCTATGCATCAAATCCTGCAACTCCTTCAAGTCTGGTTGTTCAGGTTGTGACATTATTTTTCAATTGAGATAACAGAAACTGTTGGTATTTTAGCATATGAAACTGACAGTTTAAGGCCCTCATGGTTAAGGTAGCCGAGGTATATACCTTTTTTCCCCACCTTTCTAAGGATCTGGAAACTCTCTCGGAAGGCAATGGATTTTTGGCAATGGAAGCCTTAACTCCCTTGGGTCCCTGTGAGGTGGTTTCTAGGTCAGCAGCATGGCTTTTGTAAAGAAATTGGTGTGAGTCAGGAACCCTGTAGTACCTGTCAGGCTTAACTGGAGCTGGAGGTAGAGAGTCCGGGTTAAGGAAGGCCTCCGAGTAAACATCATCTAGGATGTCCAAGACAGGAGGTATAGCCAGAGGCCTGTGCTGGGGTAACAAAAGAAATTCCCTGAGCCTTTTCTTGGAATCCGAATAATCCTGGCCTTCCCAGTGGAAGTGTTCCCTTAAGGTATGCAAAGTTTCCCCAAATGAGAAATCCTCAGGGGGGGGATAAAGAAGGAATAGACTCCTCTGCATCAGAGTCTTCAAAAAGGGAGTAAGCCTGTTCCTGATCATCAGTGTGTTCTGAAATAATGGATCCCTGATCAGAGGAGGGGGAATCTTCCTCCACTCTGTGCCTTTTGTCCGGAGGTGGCTGAGAACCTCTGATTAGAGTAATTAAATCCTCAGCCATTTTAAGCACCTGTCTCAGGCATGGGGCCTGGAGATGGGCCCTGTGTAACTGGTCTCTTAGGGTGCATGGTTGCTTTAGACTTGGTGAAAGCCTTGATGGAGAAAGAAGAGGAAGGTCTGAAAACACCTTGAGTGGAGGTGGACCTGTCCACATTCTGTGTTTCAACGCCAAGAGTGGCTTCGGTATCTGTAGTCGGGGTGTGGGCCGAGGAGCATGCGACCTCGGGTACAGGAGACACCGCCAAAGATGTCGTCGGTAGTCAGGGGCTGCGTAGGCGCCTCACTGAGAACCGGACCACATGTAGTCTTTGGTGTGGTGTCGGTAGAGGCCGCGGACCTCGAGTGTCGGTCTTTGTCTTTGCGTTTTTTTAGACAAAACTGGTGTCGGAGTATCTGACGACATGGTATAGTTAAATGCTTTCCCAAAAAAATGCTGGGCGAACTCCGCCCGCCGCTTAGCGCGTTTGTTGAATGTAGCACAACAGTGACAGACCGAGACGTCGTGGTCTGGGCCTAAACAAGGTATACAGAGGGAATGGAAATCCTTATGCGGTATTTGCTTCCCACAAGAAATAAAATTATTAACTTTGTCTGACATCGGTCTGAGGCAAGAAAAGTTTCCCCAACGGGGTACTTAGCTTTTAAGAAGACTTCGGTTTTCCAAATTTTTCGTAATCTCAGGAGCTGGCCGACCGGCACTTGCGAACTGCTTCTGCTTCGGGCACCGCACGGGAAGAAAGACTGAAGAACATGGCGTCGGCTGGTTCTTTTATACCCCTGTCGCACTGACGTCAGGGAAGAAGCGATGACAACCGACGCCGGACCTAGACTTTGGAATTCGGCCGACCGAGGACCCACCTGACGGCAGGAGAACCCATCTGTTATGACTGTAGCTGTATGCACGATGAACATCCACATTGCAAAGTATGCTTTCCAACTTGCTCAGCTGCATGCAATAATTCCTGCAATTCTTTATTTTCTGCACATTCTGAAATAAACATTTTGTTTCTGCAATCCCATAACATGTTGTTGGTACGTAATCATATGAAATTGACAGTTTAAGGCCCTGATTGCCAAGGTTGCAGATGTACAAACCTTTTTTCCCCATCTGTCTAGTGCCCTAGAATCTCTATCAGAGGGCGTAGGATTCTTTGCTGTTGAGGCCTTAACTCCCTTTGGACCCTGTGGAATAGTTTCAGGATCAGCAGCAGGGTTTCTAAATAAAAATTTATGTAAGTCAGGTACCCTGTAATATCTATCAGGCTTAATAGGAGCCGGAGGTAAGGAGTCAGGGGTCAAGCTTGACTCCGAAAACACATCCACAATGTCTAAAACAGGGAGGATGGCTAAAGGCTTGTGCTGAGGGAGAAGGAAATCTGAGCCTCTTGAGAAATTTGACTCTCCCAGTGAAAATGCTCCCTCAAAGTATGCAAGGTTTCTCCAAATGAATAATCCTCAGGAGGAGATGCAGATGGAATAGACTCCTCAGCATCAGAATCCTCATAGGGAGGTATAAACAATTCCTGATCAGAAGAGGAATCAGAAGAAATAGAAACCTGATCTGAAGACTCATAATCAGTGTCTTGCCTAGGCCTCTTATCTGAAGGGGGATGGGTACCCATGATCAAGGTAATAAGGTCTTCAGCCATTTTAATCATCTGGTTTTTAGGCATAGAGGCCTGTGCACGTAGCTCATGCGTCGGTTTTTTAGTTTTAGAAATTGCTTTTGTCTTTGGTTTTGCAGCTGTCATCGGTTTGATATACAAATATTGAGGTCTGAATACTCCCTCAGGAGCCGGTGCCTGCTCAGTGGTTCCAGACCCATCTGAGGGAGATACATCCATCGGACCAATACCTTGAGTATCTTGCAGCATGCCAGACTACACATGGGTGCTGGTAGAGGCCAGCAACTCGAAGGTAGCGGGCATGAGGGGCTGCGAAAGCACCTGAGTACCGGCGACTGGCTTAGGAGAAGCTTCGTTGGTTTTGGATCTCGACTGCCATTCTCTGTCCTATTCTTTGCATTTTTTTTTTATGTATTCCAGTAGTCTGACTGCTATCAGATGACATTTCTGGGTAGTTAAATCCGTTTCCAAAATACTTTGATGCAAAAATATACATACTCTTAATAGTGCGTTGGTTAAATCTAGCACAAATCCAACAGCCAGGCACGTTGTGATCAGGGCCTAGGCAAGGAATACAGTATAAATGGAAATCCATATGAGGTATTTGCTTCCCACAAGTAATATAATTAATGTTTTCTGACCAATAAAAAGCAAGAAAAAAAGTTTCCCCAACAGGGTACTTAGCTTTAGTGAAGACTTCGGTTCTAAAACTCACTCAAATTTTTCAGTAGTCGGCCGACCGGCACTTGTGAAAATACTTCTACTTCGGGCACCGCATGGCAAGAAAGACTAAAGAAAATGGCGTCTGCTGCACGTTTTATACCCCTGATGACCTGATGTCATGGAAGAGAAGACCGCAACCGACGCAGGACCCAAGACTTTGGAATTCAGGCCGACTAAGGGCAACCTGCCAGCAGATTACCCAAATGTAATACTGCAACAGTGAAACACTAAGAACATCTGCAACCCTAATACAGGAATCCATGACATCTTACCAATATTTTGCTGCATGTTTACACATCTCATAAGCGTTTAACTCAACTCCTGCTGGCAAGTCAGTTTACTAGGCACCACATTCCTGACTGCCAGCAAGTTGAACAAAGTACAGTTGTGTACATTTAACATAAATGTAGATGTTAGAGTGTATTCACTGTTGCAGTCATCACACTTGGGTTATCTGCCTGCAGGTAGCCCTCAGTCGGCCCGAATAACAAAGTCTTGGGATTTCTGCATCGGATGCTGTCACCTTTCCCATGTCAGTTCATCAGGGGGTATAAAACATGCAGCTGACGCAATGACATCAGTTTTTCTTGCCCCAGATGTCAGGAGCCCCCAAAATAAGAAGCAATTACCTGGTGTGGTACACCTCCAGTAAAAAAGTAAACACCATTGCCATAACATATGGCTAAAAAGAGGATAAGTGGAAGGAATAGAAATGACGGGGCTGGAGGGAGGGTAACGACTGCAACAGTGAATACACTAACATCTACATTTATGGTAAGTGTACACAACTGTACTATGTACTTAGTGTTTCACTGTTGCAGTCATCACGCTTGGGTTGATTCTCAAAGCTGAGGAAGGGTAGAGGCAGTCAAGTATTGGGGCTGGCTAGCAGGCCCTGTAAGACTGCTGTGGCAAATCCAGCTCTGGCTTTAGAAAAAAATAGGTAAGTGGCAATGCTTGGTGAATGTGTGTACAGAACTCCAGGTTGTAGCTTCCAGGATGTCCCTGGTAGGGAACTCCCCTGAGGAATGCTGTAGATGTTGAGGTAGCCCCTAGTGGAATGACTTCCGATACCCTGAGGGGTAGGTTTTCCATGGTGTTTGTAGCGGAAATGGATGTGGATGCAGTGTGCTATCCATTTGGAAATGGTTTGCTTTGAAATGGCCTTGTCATCTGCCCCTGTAGGGAAGCTGACCAGTAGCTGGTCAGATGCTCTGAGAGGTTTAGTTCTGTCAAGGTAGAACCTGAGCGGTCTGTGCACGTCCAAGGAGTGCAGAATCCTTTCCTCTTTGTTCTGAGGATTAGGAAAAAAAGGTTGGTAAATGGATAGGATTGGTTTAAAGCCACACTGGATATCACCTTGGGCATAAATGATGAGTTAGCCGAGGAAACACTGCCCTCATGGAAAATAATGAAGGGTTTCACAGCCATTAGTACCTGTAGCTCAGACACTCTTCTTGCTGATGGCCTTAAATAGGACTGTTTTCTAAGAGAGGAATTTTAACTCTGCTGTAGCAGCAGGCTCAAAAGGGGGAAGTGTGAGCTTCTCTAGTAAAAAGAGAAGGCCACAGGCAGGGGTGGGAGCTCTCCTAGGAGACCTTAAATTATTAGCTCCTCTCAGGAACTACTTGATGAGAGGGTGAGAAAATAGAGGTGGGCTCAGTATTGTAGTGAGCCGAGATGCCAGAGGTATGAATTTTAATTGATGAGAAGGATAAGCTTTTGTGGAGTAGCTCTGCTAGGTAATCTAGGATTTGAGGTAAGGAGAGCACAGCTGTGTCCTTTACTTAAAACTAGCTCCAAGAACAATATTTTTTCCACTTCTCAGAATAGGATTACTTAGTATTAGCGTCAAGGATGATGCCCAGCACCTGTTTGCTGGGGGTTGCTGGTGCTGTATTCAGGGGATAAGCCAGGCTGCTAGGTTCAGGGTTTGCAGCTGTGAATGCAAAATCTGTCCCTCCTGCTGGGAGGGCAGGGAGGAGGTCTGATGTAGGTGCCAGAGTGGCACTGCAGTCAAACTGCATAGGAGTGGGTACCACTGCTGGCATGGCCAGTCTGGGGCAATAAGGATCGTCCTTGGCCTGTCCTGTTTGATCTTTAGTACTTTTGAGAGGAGGGGCAGAGGGGGAAAGGCATAAATTGAGAGGTTTTCCCATGTAAAGGATAGGGCATCCACTTTCCACGCTTGGCTGTGGGGATTTCTGGTGCAAAACTTGTTCAATTGATGGTTTTGAGGGGAGGCAGAGGTCCACCTCTGCAGTCCCCCACCTGTTGAAGTTTGAATGAGTTGGGTTCCAGCTTCCACTCATGTGGGTTCAGTAGATTTCTGCTCAAGTCTGCCAGTGAATTTTGTTTGCTTGGCAGGAATTGAGTTTGCAGGTGCACCTGGTTGCTCAGGGCAGTGTTCCACAGGGACATGGCTAACCTACAGAGAGGGTAGGAATGAGTTCCCCTCTGCTTGTTTATGTACCACATAACTGTGGTGTTGTCTGTATCATCTGTCGTCCTAGAAGGTATTTGAAGGCTGTCAGAGCATTCTGTACAGCTAACATTTCTTTGATTGATATGCAGGGGAAATTTGTTCTGGGCTCCATTTGCCTTGAATGCATTTGCCTGCCACGTGAGCCCCCCACGCATAGTCTGATGAGTCTGTTGTCAGAGTTTCGGCAAGGGGTTGAGTGAAAGGAAGTCCCTTGCTGTGGTTGCATGCCTGTGCCCACCAAAGGAACTCTGCCCTTATACAAGGAATGATGGGAATCAGTGTTTCCAGGCCCAGAGAATGTTGACACCAGAGACTAAGTACCATTGAAGTTTCCTCATATGCAGACTTGCATATGGAATTAGTATAATGCATGAGGACAACCCCTAGGGCTTGCAGTATTTTTCTTGCAGATAGCTAGGTTTTGGTGGCCATTAGTTTGAAGTAGTGTGTCAAATAAGTCATTTTTTCTGGAGTGAGGAATGCCATTTGGGAAGTTGTGTTCAGGCTTGCTCCCAGGAATACAATCTTTTGGTTGGGCACCAGTTGCGATTTCTTTTCATTGATAGTGTACCCCAGGGAAGTTAGAAGTCTTTTTACAAATGCCAGGTGCTGAAGTAGCAAATCCTGACTGTCCACCTGAATCAGGCAATCATCCAAGTATGGGTAAATTTGAATATTTCTCTGCCTGCAGTATGCAATGGCTGGAGCGAGGCACTTTGTAAATACCCTGGGCACAGTAGATAAGCCAAAGGGAAGTGCAGAGAACTGATGGTGTAAAGAGCCTGCCCTGAAATGCAGATATTTCCTGCAAGATTCCCTTATGGGGATGTGCAGATAAGCTTCTTTTAAAGTCTAGGGTGACTAGCCAGAAGTGCTTGGCTAGCACTGGAAGAAGCTGTTGCAGAGTCAACATTTTGAATTTTGGGACCACCAGGAAGGTGTTGATAATTGACAGATCTAGGATAGGGCGCCAAGAGCCCTCGTTCCTGGGCACCAGGAATAGTCTGGAGTAGAAACCCTGTCCCCTTTGCTCTACAGGCACAGGTTGAATAGCCCTGATACTAAGAGAAAGTAATTGCTTTTGAGCCTCTGCTCACTAGTTTGGAGAAAGGTCTGGCAAGCCGCTTGGGGTTGGCGGTGAGTGGAAGTGGTCTGCATCGCCGGGATACAATGTTTAGGACTCACTGGTCCTGGGTAATGGACATCCAGTTTTGTGCATGCAGGGTGAGTTTTCCTCCTAGGGGTGCAAGTACTTGGGCTTTGCTGGGAAGGAAGCTAGACAAGTCATTGTGAACTTTTAAATAAGAGGGTGGCTTACCCACTCCCAGTTTTAGAGAAGAGAGCACTCCCATTGTTTAGATCTCTGCATACCCTGAGACTAAGTCTTGGTGACATGTTGCCCCTGGATTTGGACTGAGAATGCCTAGGAGGGACTGGAAATGACGAGTTTTTAGAAGGCCAATGCCTAATGAACCTAGATGGCTGCACCTGTAAAAAATCTTTACCAGTATGCATAGATTTAGCTTTTTCCTCCATATTTTTAAGTTCTTCTGCTTTTGAGCCAAACAGTTTTTCCTGGTTTAATGGAGCATCTAGTAATTTTGCTTCGACATGGTCTGGCATGATTTGCTCCTTCAGCCAAGCATGGCTTCTTAGTACAGACCCAGTGACAGCAGCCCTGCAAGATGCTTCTAAGGCATAAAAACCACACTGCAAAGTATGTTTACCAACATGGTTTGCAGAACGCATTAGCGGTTGTAAATAAGAAGTTATGTACCTACCATAACGTTCCATGTTAGTTGTCTTCTCTCGCCTTCTTTCTTGCTTGATGGGTTGAGCGATCCCTCGGCTCCTCGGCACTGCTAAGCTCGAGAGTCACTTTTACCAGCTCGAGGCAGCCCCATATCCCATGATGCAAGGCGGTAAGTACCCAGATCTCGTTTGATGACAAAGGGCAATAGCACCAAGCATAAAATACTTCCCAAAGGAAGAAAAACTTACAGATGGAAGAAGGACCAGGTCTGAATGGTCTTCAGCATAACAGTTTCTTATAACAAGGTCTGTCCAGGCCAGGGGGAAGGAGGGAGGAAGAAGAAAGAAGGCGAGAAGACAACTAACATGGGCGTTATGGTAGGTACATAACCTCTTAATGTTGTTGTCAATCTCGCCTTCATTCTTGCTTGATGGGACGCGTCCTAGCACCTCTATCCTGGGTGGCTCAATGGAACAAACTCTTGAGGACTGTAGAGCCAAAACTGGCTCTGTCCCTGGAGGCCAAATCCAATTTGTAATGGGAAACAAAAGTGTGAGGAGTGGCCCAAGTGGCCGCTGCACAAATAGTGTCTAAAGGAAGTCTAGCTTGAAAGGCTGTAGAAGTAGCTAAGCTCCTAGTTGAATGTGCTTTAGGTTTTGAGCACAGCTGTTCTCCCCTGAGCAGATAAATTTCAGAGATGACCGAAGAAAGCCATCTAGACAAAGTCACTTTAGAAACAGGAAGGC
Source organism: Protopterus annectens (assembly GCF_019279795.1). NCBI lineage: Eukaryota > Metazoa > Chordata > Ceratodontiformes > Protopteridae > Protopterus > Protopterus annectens. The sequence continues at coordinate 599,255,663 of NC_056749.1, forward strand.
CTTTTTTATTATCCGCATAGGAAACAAAGTTGATCAGATTTTCTAAATTTTTTTGTTCTGTCCAAATAATATCTAAGTTGACGGTGGACATCAAGATAATGTAGCTTTTGTTCAGCTCTATCTGAATAGTTAGGGAAAAATACAGGGAGATCAATGGATTGATTCAAATTGTTCTTTGAAGCGACTTTAGGCAAAAAGGTTAGGTTAGTTCTCAAAGATACTCTGTCTTTGTGAAAAACCAAATAGGGTCCGAACCGAAGAGCATGAAGTTCAGACACCCTCCTGGCCGATGTAATAGCCACTAGGAATAAAGTTTTCCAAGAAAGATATTTCAGGGAACAAGAAGCAGCTGGCTCGAAGGGGAAGAATCAAGGATGTCAGCACTAAATTTAGATCCCACTGAGGAGGGGGATTCCTGATTGGAGGTTTTAGTAGGAAAATTCCTTTCAAGAAGGCGCTGCAGAGCCTATGGGACATAATATTCTGATCTGCTATCCCGACATGAAAATTGGAAATAGCAGCCAATTGAACTCTGACTGTGGAAGAAGAGGAGCCTGCATGAAAAATCTCTGCTAAGAAGTCCAGGACTGCCTGAACAGGGGCAGTAAAAGGATCAATATTCTTGGCTTTAGCCCAATAAGAGAAAGCGTTCCATTTGCTTGTATAAATCCTCCTGGTAGAGGATTTTAGCGAACTACTATGATGTCTCTAACTGGGTTGAGATCAAAGGAAGCCTGGCTAAGGAAGGAAGTGGAGCAACCATGCTGTGAGGTTGAGAGAAGGGATTGACCGGTGCAGCTGACCCGATTGGTGTATCAGAAGATCTGGTACTGGGTCCAGATGCGGCTGCACCAAAGGTGATGATGGAGGAGGCAGGAACCAAACTTGTGAGGCCAGTAAGGGGCAATGAGAATCAATTTGGCTCTCAAAACAGTAGCTTTCTGGATAACCTGAGGGATCAGAGGAAATGGAGGAAGGCATAAAAAGAAGTCCCTAGGGCCAATCCTGGGTCAGAGCGTCTCTGGGGGATGGCCTGATAGAGGAAGAGGCTGAAGAAGTCTGGACATTTGCTGTTTTGGGGAGTAGCAAAAGATCGCAACATGGACGACCCCATTCCAGAAAAATCTCTTCCGCTATAGATTGCTTGAGAGACCACTCGTGAGGCATGAGAATAGCTCTGCTCAATCTGTCCGCTACAATGTTGGTTTTCCCAGGGATATGCGTTGCTACCAGAAACCGATGAGAGGAGATGGCCCATTGCCATAGTCTGGCGCTTAGACACAAGGGGTAGGACTTGGTTCCGCCCTGTTTGTTGATATACCAAACTACAGACATGTTGTCTGTGTGGACTACAATTGTCCCAGGGAAGAAAGTGGTTGAGGGCTTACAGCGTTAAAAGCACTGCTCTCATCTCCAGGACATTTATGTGCAGATGGTACTCGAGCGGCTGCCACGTCCCATGAACCATCCTGCCCTGACAATGGCCCCCACCCGATCAGGGAGGCATCCGTGGTGACAGTGGCTATCGGGGATGGGGTACAAAGTACCTGCCTTGGTGAACCTGAGGAGATGTGATCCACCAAGCAAGATGCTCTTTGCATGTCTGTGTCACCAGAATCTGGTGGCGCATTGGAAGTTGCTGGTATGACCATTGTGTGAACAGCATCCACTGAAGAAGCGCATGTAGAATCGAGCCAGGGGAAGAAGAGTAATGGCGCAGCCATGAGACCTAATACCTTTAGAACCATTCTGGTATTTGGGCAGACTGAGGGCTACCTGCAGGCAGATAACCCAAGCGTGATGACTGCAACAGTGAAACACTAGAACATCTGCCTAGAGCAGAGGAGATTCTCATTTTTCAACTAAAAATAAAAGTATTTTTCCCTTTCTTGCTCATTTAAAGTAATTTAATTCATATTTTACCACAAATTCAGTCTGAGATCAAGTTACAAGATACCTGCTTAAAGGCTACTTATTTTCCAAGTGCAATCAGCTTAAATGACAAGGTGAGGGAGTACCACAAGTCAGATTAGCACTTCACAATTCAGTGCTGTAAAGTGTCTTTGGCTTTTCCCAGTTAGGAGTGCCACAGCGAATCTGGTCCGTGATTGGCAGTTGATTTTTACTGCAGTTGCCAGCCCTAGCACAACCTTCAAGCAGTGATTCAGATATCTGGGAAAGACTCTCTGCAGAGTCTTGAAGGTCAAATCTTACTGTGGTACAGCTACAGCACCACCACTGGAATACAATTCAGTGCTGTAAAGTAAACCTTATAATTCTCTGCAGTTTATTCTGTGCCTCAAAAACCCTTGTCCTTAATCTGCATAAGAATGCTCCTTTTACAAAAGGTGGATCTGGCAATTCATAAATCTTAAAGTCATGGCAGCCAAAGCATACACTTAAATTTGCAAAGCACCAGTCTGACATTAGGAAGCATACAGAGTAGTGAGTCCCTGGCACTATCCATGGTCATTACTGCTAGGTCCACAGCATTTCAATAAAAGTGTTTAACCATGATTCTATGATCTTTTTGGGCTAGGGGCAGGTACACCACTATGGAGGCAGCTTTAAAATGATCTTTGAATACCAGGAAAAAAAGAGGTAATGGTATGGGCCCCAGTTCCTCAAAACCTACAATAACAAAACACCTTTGTATAGTCTGGCAGTTAAATAGGATTAATGCTATAAGCAGTCTCCAGTAATCTGGAGTTAGCCATCAGTCTCCGCTTACCCAATATGTGCCCATAAAGCCAGTTAACAAGAAGGTGTTCTGCAGCAAATGGGAAACTGAGCTAGCTTCCTCTATGGTCTCTTGGACTACATACTGTTATCTTGCAGCCACCTATGAACCTAGAAACTTAGATCTAAAATGCATTACTGGAAGTTACAATAGACAGATAAAACTTGAGAAGTACATTAATAAACTGTTTCTCTGTCAATAAAGAATCAAGTTATGACCGGGTTTGGTTGGATATTGGCAAACTAGTTCCTTATGAGAAAACAAATGCTTGGTGAGATATATGGTGCATCTGGAAACAATAAGATACAAAGAGAAACAATGCAATTTGCAGAAAGATTATTCATATAAACAGTGTGTGCCACCTGCAGTTTATGGCAAAAGAAACAGGCTATGTGGTTGCAAAAACAAAAGCCCTACTTTGTTCAAGATAATCAGAGTTTGACTTGCACAGGAACATTGGAAATGAAGGACTGTGGCTTGCCTATCCTGGTGGATGTGGTAGTTCCAGCCAGTTCAAATGACTTGTGCTGGGGCAAAGCTGAGCATATACAGCTGGTGCTGACACTGGGAAAGATTGCTGCAGCTACCCAAGTTGGTCAGTGGTCCTTACAAGATAAAATGCAGTGGCACTGGATAGAGGGGCTGAGAAATCTGCTGTGATGCAGTTGCACATGTCAACTAGAGATACTGTTAGCCCAAAAGAAACATCCATAACTCACAGGTAATGGGAATCTGAGAAGGAATGTGCCATGTAGTTCCTATAGTTACCTTGCAGAAGCAGGAAGGGTACCACTGAGCCCCAGTCTTGGGATGCAAGCCAATCTGCTGGAGCAAGGGACAAGTGTATATTGCTCACTGCAGACTGAAGGGAAAGTTGGGTTGAGGGCACAAAGACTCTAATGCTACCATGCTGGATAGCTTCTCACACTATCTGGGATATCACTGATACATGGAATGGCAGGGCTGAGTCTCCTGCAGGAGATATGGATATATGGTTGGAGCATGGGCCAAAACTCCTACAGTTGAAAACTCAATAGGCTCCATTGTTTCCTGGTAATAAAACAATCTTTGTCCATAGTACTAAGTGAAGGTGATGTGTTCTGTAAACTGTGCATCTTGCATGTACAGATTATTCAAAGGTCCCAAAATAACAGACACTTGAAATTTTGCTTAATCCATAGCGTGTATACCATATATGGGATAATTCTGTCACATCTGACAGCTTGCAATACCAAAGTATGGAGATCAGAGGATGTGTATATAGGCATATTGTGCAGCAAAAGGGAACAGTTTTTAATGTCAAGCTACAACAGGTGGTCATTGTCATCTCTTACTGTAAAATATATAATCCTTTGAAGGTTTCAGTCTCACTAATTTTGTTGCTAATGGGCTGAAGGTTGAAACAATTTACTACTACATACATTACATGCCTAAAATTATCTAAGTAAAGAAAATGCCAGACTTAAATTAGCAGAGTGAGATTCCAGAAACTGTGGAAGCCTGTCTGATTGCAAGATGGAGATAAATACATGAATTTCCATGGGCTGAAACAAAATGCCTTGTAAAGCAGCTGAACCAAGATCCTTTGTTTTCATAGTGGTGGTGGTTGTACAGAAGAAATCAAATGTCTGTGTATGACAAATAAAATTAAGTTTTCTTGAGTATTCAGTGTCATAAGAGAATAGATATTTCAAACATTAGTTCAGGGAGAACTGCTTGGATTGTGTTTTGAAAAGATGCAGTAAGAACTGTTCCACAAAGATATGTTCTAAATGGTGCCATTAATACTTGCAGACTAAGCAGGCTGAAGAGTTTTGTCAGCAGGTACACTGAGGACTCAGAGACTACCTCAGTCCATCCAACTCAAGTTTCTAAGCAGGATGGAGAGAGGACTGTTACTAGGAATATATATTTCAGACACTTCTGACAGCAATCTTATCAAAACTTTGAAAAAAGAAACCTCAGTATGGCTGACAAGTCTAGACACTTTAGATACAGACTTCTAATTGTTTTTTAAAGATCACAAAAGAAAGTTTCTTCTGATTGGTCCAGTAAAAAGTCAATGAAGTTTCTGGGGCTAGATGGAGAAGTTGCCTTACTTACCACAATGCTATAGCAGTGTTGCTTTCTCTATCCAGCTCAAAGCATGAGTAATTGGATCAGACCTCTGAACCTTTTACAAGCTCTTGTATCTGGGGTTCAGGCTTTTACCTACCCATAATATTCTGCATAGTTTGCCCATTTGCATTCAAGATTCTTTCAAAACTCAGATGTTATCTACCAATACTGTAGGGAAAGAATTCAGCTTGGGCTGAAAATGACAGGCCCTAGGGTGCATCACTCAGTTTTGAGCCATTAGTAAGTGGATGTGGTACAACAGCTTTTAGACTTAAAACACTGTGGGTTCTATTCTCACACCAGGTGGATGGATTTCTGACACTAATGCAACATAAGGGTGTGCTGCATTCCTGAGAGTCTTCATGGATAAGATTTTAAATTGAGTCTATCTACTTCAGTTTGTGTTACCTCAGGTGATATGAAAGATCTCTCAGAGGATCCTAGTGCTCTAAACAGTGGTCCAGGAAGAAATAGCCAGGAATTGTTATGGCTATGATTACACAGGCTAGGGTCAATAGCCTAGTACCAATATGAACAACTTTTTAAAAGTGCAGAGGTTGAGCCAGATGGAGACTCCACAGATCTAGCATTATGGAAGTACATAACTTTAATCCAATGTGGTATTTTTTCACTCCAATATATGGGACAGATTCAGCTCAGAACTCTGAGGTAGTGTCATAGGATATTCTTAAGAATGGTGGAGGCGAACTGCATGCCCAGTTATGGTAAGATACAAGATATGAAGACCAACAGCTGCAGCACAAATCTGGGAACTGTGCAAGAGGATGACACTGCTGGTTAAGCAAGCCTTGGTTGTGTGTAATGAATATCTTTCAGGGTAAACAGATGCAATCAGAAAGCCACATGGAAAGTATAATTAGAAACACCTGTCTGCAGGCTTTAAAAATAAGTGATCTGTTTTCCAGATTCTTTAGCACAATGTAGATAAAATCAGTGGACAATGTACATCCATCAAATGCAAAATATACTCCACCACTATTAAGAGGAATTTTGTAAAGAACACTGGTAGATTAACTTCAGATTAAGAAAATGAAAACTTTGAGGAAATAAAATTGTTAGTCAGAAGGGATGCAAGTCCTTGTGAAAGATAAAGTCCTCAAAACTCATGGAGAAGTGAGAGCCACAAAATAGTCTTCCAAGACCAAAAAATCTGCTAATACTGCTGCTTTGAACAATGGTCTGGGTAGAATTTGGCTAGGTCATCTCAAGCTGGAATTTTAAAGAAAAAGTTCTCTAAGAAAGCCTTGGAGAGTTTTAAAGGCACAAGACTGTGATTCCCCTCAAATATGAAAATTGGATGGGGTGGCTAGTTTAACCTTAATGGATGAAATTAGCACTTTCTGCAGCCTGCTAAATTCAAAAAAGGAACAAGGTGCTGGAAAGGGGTCTAAACTCTTAGAAAAAGCTGCAACAAATCTTTCCCACTTGTTCATAATCCATTCATGTTGTTTCTGAATAGTAACTTGAGCAGAAAGCCTGGGTTCTAACAATCATTGAATTGGAGGAGCCATGTGGTTAACTTCAGAGTTTTTGATTTTGGGAGACTAGCTGGAAGGTGAAATGGAAGGTCTGGAAGAGGATCAATCCTCTACCCATGGGCTTGATTAATTCTAAGGAAGGAAACCAAAGTAGGGTCAGAAGGGGACAAGAATCATGTTTCCTTTAGCTTTCTGGAGAAACTTGGTTATAAGGAATAAGAGCATAAAAGGAGACCTCCAGTTGACCTGCATCCATGTGACCAATCATTGGGAAACTGGGCAAAGTAGCTGCTGCACTTTCTTTAGGTTAGCCAATAAGCTACAGCACAGCTGGACTGACTGGAAACCACTGCTGCTGCTGCTTGTTCAAAGGACCACTCATGGGAAAACAGAAGTGGCGACCAAGACAATAACTCACCACAATGTGCATTGCCACTAGAAAGTGGAAAGACCTTGTCCACTGCCATAACCTCATACCTTCAGCATAAGTGTGAATGGGTTTCCCCTATTTCTTGATGTACAGACTACTGGAATGTCATGGAATCACATTGCTGGGGAGAGTTCTGAAAGGCCTGCAATGCTGGTAGGAAGGCATCTCCAAAACATCTCTGTGAAGCTTGGTGTTAATCTTGTGCCTTGCTTCCCTTCAAAATGACTGAAAGGAAGGCATCTGTGGTCACAGCAGCCCCTATAGTTGCACAGTTGACCCACTAAATAGGACCACCAGAATATAACACCTGAATACTGACATGAGTCACTGATAAGGAGGTTGATGTAATTCTGACCAGTAAACAGAGAGGGTCCACAGCAGTACTGAATATATCAGCTTTTGAAAACAGTGTAATTGGATGACCACTGACCTGTTACACAACAAAATTGCCTTGATTGGGTATTGCATAAGAACTTTGAAACAAATGATCACAGGCATTCAGGATGCATACTATAAATGATAAGGCTTGCTCATCCAGTCATCTTTTCTCAGAAGGAAAAACTGACTGCATAGTGACATCTATTTTGTTTTTGACTGATTTCATGTGCCAGGATCAGAACACAAAGTCCCTGGTCTTTTAAAAAAAAATCAAAGACTCTGGATCCTTCATTCTGGTGGGACCCTCAGTATGACTAGCTTTTTAGCGGTTTAACACCAGTGCTGACAATCCTTTGGCTCAGCAAAAGTAAAGCAAGTTAGTCACACAACTGTAATAATACATATTCAAATGTTCACTGCCATAGCTACAAGTTGCATCAGGACAAGGATAACACCAGCTTCCAAAGCTTCAGGGCACCTTCCACAAGCAAACTGTGAAGGGAGCTTGAGCTGAGAGGACTAAAAATAAGTTGGATGCAGCCCTCAAGAGTTTTCAGTGAGAGGAAGGCTGAAGCCCTGATATGAACAACATGCCACAAGACCATCAACCATCAGATTTTAATGCCCAGATATCATTTTGCTTTGCCTCAAAATGTGTAGTTTTCTGGCAAATCATTGAATACTATAGTACTAAATGACAGACATTAACGTTTCAGACTATCCTTCAGAAAAAACACAATAATGCAAAAAGTACAGTTGTGTACACTTACCATAAATGTAGATGTTAAGAGTGTATTCACTGTTGCAGTCATTACAATTTGGGTAATCTGCTGGCAGGTTGCCAGTCGGCCTGATTAACAAAGTCTTGGGTCCTGCATCGGTTGCTGTCCCTTCTTCCATGAAGTCAGGGGTATAAAACATGCAGCCGACACCATTAGATCAGTTTTTCTTGTCAGTCATTACATTTGGGTAGATTCCCAAAGCTATGGTTGGCAGGATGGATTTATACAGCATTAGGACTGGCTATAAGGCCCTGCAAAACAGCAGTGGCAAAGCCAGCTCTGGATTTAGAGAAATTGGTAAATAATGCTTGGTGAATGTAACTGAACTCCAGGTAGCAGCTTCTAGAATATCCCTGGTAGGAACACCTCTGAGAAAGGCTGTCGAAGTAGATGCAGCCCTGGTGGAATGGGATCCGATACCCTGGGGGATAGGTTTTCCATGGTACTTATAGCAGAAATGAATACAATGGCTTATCCATTTGGAAACCATTTGCTTTGAAATAGCCTTTCCCTCTGCCCCTGTGGCAAATGCTACCAGCAGTTCAGATTTTTTGAGATTTAGTCCTGTCCAAGTAAAATATAAGTTGTCTGTGTACACCCAATGAATGCAGAATCCGCTCCCCCTTGTTCTGTGGATTGGGAAAGAAAGTTGGCAAATGAACAGACTGATTAAGAGCCACACTGGATACCACCATGGGCATGAAGCATGGGTTGGCCCGGAGTAACACCCATTTAGCATGAATGATGAAAGGCTACACTGCCATAAGGACCTGTAATTCAGAAATCCTTCTATAAGTGATTGCTAAAAGGAAGGCTGTTTTCCAAGGAAATAAATTTTAAGTCTGCAGTAGCAGCTGGCTCGAAAGGAGGGAGAGTGAGTTTCTCCAATACAAAGTTAAGGTCCCAGGCAGGGTTGGAGCTCTCCTGGGTGGCGTCAAGGTTTTGGCCCCTCTGAGAGGCTGCTTTAGCAGACAATGAGAAGAGGGGTTTCTGTGTTGTAATGAGTTGAAATGGCTGAGGCATGGATTTTTATGGAAGAAAAAGACAGGCCCTTGTGAAGCATCTCAGTTAAGTATTGCAAACTCTGAGGTAAATTGGGCACTGTGCTTATCCTTGAGATTGGTTGTCAAGATTTTCTAGTACTAGGTCTTCTGCCTCCAAAATGACATCCATCACAGGTTTGCTGAGGGATGCTAAGGGGAATTTAGTGTTAGCTGCAAGATTCAAGTTTGGAGCTGCAGAATTTGGTTGTTCTGCTGAGACAGTAAGGAAGGTGTCTGAGGCAGGTGCCATGGAAATTTGTGACACTGCATGAGTGGGTACCAGTGTTGGCGAGGCCAGTCTGGAGCAATCAAAATCATTTTTGGTTTGTCCTGTTTGACTTTTAGTAGAACTTTGGAGAGAGGCAGAGGGGGAAAGCATAGACTGATAGGTTTTCCAGCTGAAGGACAGAGCATCCACTTTCCAGGCTTTTGTGAGGAGTCTTGTGCAAAATTTGTCCAACTGGTAGTTCTGGGTGAGGCAAAAGATCTATGTCTGGGCTCCCCATTTGTGTCAACATGTTGAAAATCCTGTGGTTCCAGTTTCCATTGTGTGGGTCCATGAGATTTCTGCTTAATCTGCCAAAATATTCAGCTTTCCTGGCAGGAATTGAGCTTGTAGATGTGCTATAGCTCAAGGCGGTGTTCCACAATGCCATGGCTAGTCTGCATAGGGGGTAGGAATGTGTTTCCCCCTGCTTGTTTATGTACCACATAACTGTGGTGTTGTCCATCTTTACAATTAGTTGTCATGGATAAAGGTAATCCTTGAAGGCTGTCAGTGCATTCTGTACAGCTAGCATTTCTTTTTGATTGATATGAAGGTGCATTTGACTTGGGCTCCATTTGCCCTGAATGCACTTCCCTGCCAGATGAGCCCCCCATGCATAATCTGATGCATCTGTAGTTAAGGTTTGGGTGGCAGGGGGTGGTGTGAATGGCAATCCCTTTGATTTGGTGGCAGGGCTCTGCCCACCATAGGAACTTTAGTTGCAGGCAAGGAATGATAGGAATCATTGTTTCCGGGCTGAGAATGTTGACTCCATAAACTTAAGTACCACTGAAGTTTCCTCATATGCAGTCTTGCATATGGAATTAGAAGAATGCAGGAAGTCATGAACCCCAAGGCTTTCAGTATTTGTCTTGCAGATAGCAGGGTTTTTGTGGCCACCTGTTTGAAGTAAGTCACCAAATGAATTTGTTTTTCTGGTGTAAGGAAAGCCATCTGGGCAGTTTTATTCAAGCTTACACCCAGGAATGCATTTTTTGAGAGGGTACCAGTTGTGATTTCTGTTTATGGTGTACCTAGACAAGTTAGAACCTTTGTACAAACAAGCCAGATGTTTTGGAAAAATGTCCTTGTTTTCTGCCTGAAATAGACAATCGTCCAGGTATGGATATATTTGAATATTTATTTGCCTGCAAAATGAAATGATTGCAGCCAGGCACTTTGTACCCTGGGCAGCAGTAGATAAGCCAAAGGGCAGTGCAGAGAACTGATAATGCAAGTAGCCTGCTTTGAAGTGGTATCTTCTGCAAGATTCCCTGATTGGGATATGCAGGTAAGCCTCTTTAAATCTAGAGTTGCCAACCAGGCATCTTTGCCTAGCATAGGAAGTAACTGAAGAGTCAGCATCTTGAATTTTGGAATGTTCAGAGTAGACAGGTCCAGAATTGGACACCACGATTTGTCTTTTCTGGGTACCAGGAAAAGTCTGGAATAGAAACCTCGTCCCTTTTCCTCTTCTGGTACTAGTTGAATAGCCCCCATGTTTAGGAGGGAAAGTACTTGTTTCTGAGCCTCTGCCCTCTAATTTGGGGGCAGGTCTGGCCATCCGTTTGGAGTTGGTAGCATGTGGAAATGAAATCTGTATCCCTGGGACACTATACTTAAAACTCATTTATCCTGGGTTATAAGTTGCCAGTTTCTTGCATGAAGAGCCAGTTTTCCCCTCAAAGGGGTGGCTATGATGTAGGTGCTTGGTAATTTTAAAAGGAAGTCAGAGACTGTTTACCATAGGGAGGTGTCTTGTTATTTCCAGATTTGGAAGTGGAGGCACCCCACTGCTTAGTTCTGAAAGTCCCTTGGGACTGAAACCTGGTGCTTTTGGAATGTCGGGTTAGGCTTGAGTGGCTCTGGAAGGAACTGGAAAGGACCAGTTCTTAGTAGGTCAGTGCCTACTAAATCTTGGAGGTTGTACTTGTAAGAAATCTTTCACAGTTTGCATAGATTTAGCTTTATCTTCCATCTGTTTTAGAACTTTTTCAGCCTTCCTGCCAAACAGACGGTTCTGCTGCAAAGGAGCATCCAACAATTTTGCTTTAATATGATCAGGGAGACATTGCCAGTTAAGCCAAGCCAAGCATGTCTTCTAAGCACAGATCCAGTAACAGCAGCCCTGCAAGAGGCCTCCAAAGAATCAAAACCACATTGCAAAGTATGTTTTCCAAATTGTTCAGCTGAAAGCAATAAATCCTGTAAATCCTTATTTTCCACAGTCTGAAATCAACATAATTTTCTGTTTAAGCAATCCCATGATATGCCGTCGATATTTTAGCACATGGAAATAGAAGTTATGTCCTTACCATAACGTTCCATGTGGAGTGTTCATCTCGCCTTTGTTCTTACACCTGGGTTCAGAGCCGATCCTCTGCTCCGTGTTGCCGCATGCAAGCTCTGCATAGAGAAGAAGCTCGAGACAACCTAATACCCACAATCCCCCTCTGCCTTTACCTCAGATCTAGTTTGCAAGCAAACCAGCAGTCAGAGACACACTCATGCCATCACAACACTCATCTATATATATACATATCTACATATATATATATATATATATATATACACATATATATTTCTATATATATATAAATATATATACATGTACATATATACAACAACTGCAATGCAGAAGCAAATACCCAGACCAGGCACCAAACTGAGCGTTCTTCCTGAGGGTGGAATGTAAGAACAAAGGCGAGATGAACACTCCACATGGAAGCGTTATGGTAAGGACATAACTTCTATATGTGATGTGTTCAATCTCGCATGTTCTTACACTGGGTAGCGTCTAGCTCCATGTTCCTGAGGAACTCACGGGCGTTCTTGAGCACAGTGGAACCAAAGGTTGCCCTGTCCCTAGAAACCTGTCCACCTTGTAATGAGAAATGAATGTATGTGGTTTAGACCAAGTAGCAGCCGCAAAATGTCTAATGGTAGGCGAGCTGCATGAGCCAGGGATGTAGACACTGATCTTGTGGAATGTCCTTTGGGTTTGACAGATAAGTTTGATTTGAAGAATCATAAACATAGATAATACAATCAGTTAACCATTTGGAAAGAGTTCTTTAGTAACACCTTTCCTGCTATCAGCAAAGGCTACAAAATTGATCAGATTTCCTGTGATCTTTGTTCTATCCAATAAAATCTAAGTTGTCTTGAACATCCAATTTGTGAACATATACTCCAACTTATTGGAGTGATTTTGAAAAAGGTGGGTAATTCAATGGACTGATTAATGATTAATTTAGAAA